>NC_133651.1:32271851-32390779 GCF_009905375.1 Apium graveolens
AAGCTACTTTTACAAGACTGGTAAATGAACTTGGAATGGTTTCAGGTTCTTTCTCTAAATCTGCTTAGTTTTTGTTCTCATGCATCAGACTTTATAATCAGTGTTTACAGATTGTCTTATCTTCATGAAATATGTTCTTTAATTGAAATTCATTAAATGTTGATTGTTATATGATGTGGATCTTTAAACTCTGATAGTGTTTTGAATGTTCTGTGACTATTCAATCCAATGAAGATAACTATGCTAGATGTTGACCTAGTAGTCTTTAACTTACTAGAAATCCCATGTTTGAATTAGTTATTTATGTGGAAACTCATTAACACAAGCAAATTCTGATTTTAAGCTTAGTCAATTTTACTTTGTGTATCTTATAACTAAGTCACAAACTAGATTCTTGCTTCTTATCTGTTAGATTCTGATGTCAGTAAATCTTAAGAATGAACTAAATGCTGATAAGCCTCACTTATCAAAAGAAAAGAAAAGAAAAAAAAAGAAAAGAAAAGTCAGGTACTCCTTTGAGATCTAGAGTAAATATGTGGAAGGGAAGACCCAAGTGCATTGCTGGTATTAAGTAATATGCATTAGAAAAGCAAATAAATTTTCTTAGTGACTTTTCATATTCTCTGATTACTGGAGCAATACTATGACAATAGCATAAATTCTGATAAGCAGTCGTGACTCACTTACACTGAGAAGCCACTGTAAAAAAAAATTCAAAAGATGCATAAAATGAGCACTAACAGTTGAGGTGGACTCTTGCATAAATTTGTTCTATAGTAGACTTCATGATTAATGACAAATTTTAAACACTTTTCTTAGTTATGCCTTATTTCTAAGATGTACTGAAGTTTATCAGACTTTAATCTTTATATGATATTTTGCTGAATACACACACTTTCACTCCATATGAATGATGAAAATTACTGTGGTGATTAAGTTGTTTTGGACAAACAGTTAAGTGTCATTTGCATAAATTCTGAGGACAAGTTCTGATGAAAGTTCTGATGATTAAACTCTGAAGAATCAAGTCAGTATTTGTATGAAGAATCACAGAAAAAGATATTCGCTTTTTGAGTACAGAAGCCATATTCTGATGACTGTTAAAATCTGATATAAGTTTAAGTTCTGATATTAAATCCTGATGGAATCCTTGATGCTTACGTGGCATTATTATTTACTTGGCTTATTTGTGGTAAAAACTGAAACAATCATATTTAAATAAGAATATATTTGGGTAAGATAAAAATAGTCATAATCATAATGGGTTAGTGATAAACGTGTTTATCCTGAAAAACTGCAAGTGCACGGTAATTATTGCTTATTTTACGTGCCCATTAACTCCTGCTTTAACTGTTTACTGACTATTCACACGTTGCCAGGTGTAAAGTGTATCCCATGCTTCAAAAATATAACTATTGAGTGGAGAGTGTATATATATGGGAGTTAAAAGATTTTCTAATCTTTTACTTACTTTTCTATTCTTGATCTCTTTTATTCTCTCTCTCTCTCTAATATTCTCTGAAGCGTTTTCTTACAGGCATTCTCACAAACACCTTGCAAACACTATCTTTCTCACTTAATTTCTTCAGAGATGGCACCAAAAGACTTGATTTTCAAAGGAGCTAAGTTTGTTCCTAACAACTATTCATCTATTCTTAGCAAGGCTGAAGCTCCATCAGAACTTCACTTTATTCAGGACTTCCATGCTAATTCTGATATTGGGTATGCTTTAACCCAACCTGAAGTATTCTCTAGCACCCAAGTACTGGAATTTTGGAGAAGTGGAATCTATGATGATGGAGGTGCTCAAGGGTCTCCAAGTATTATCTTTACAACAGGGGAGGATGAGCATGTCGTGACTTTGGCTACAGTTCGCCAAGCATTACAGTTGCCTGAGAACTGCGCTTATACAACTGTTGAGGAGCCAGTTCCTCAAAATATGATGGCCAGTCTGGGGTATGAAAAGACATTGGCAAAACTGGGTCAATTGAAGAGATCCAATATAAGGAGGGAATGGAGTTTCTTCTTTGACTGTATTACAAAGACCTTCGCCAACAAATGTTCTAATTTCGATGCAATTCCCATACTCAGTCAACAAATCGGGTATGCTCTTATTAATCAAACTGATTTTGATTATGCAAGTGTTGTTTTAGGCTTTATTGGGGATAGAATGACAGAAGATAGGTACACTGTTTATTTTGCTAGATTCTGTCAGCTTATTTATAGTTTTTGTTGTGCTGATAAGCCCCAATTAGCTAGTGAATCACTTTCACCATTTAGACTAGCTAATAGAGCTTTTAATGACTTATTATCTACTGATAATAAGAAGGCTGTGTTAAGACCCCTCCGAATTCCTTTATTTGTCAAACAGGCCTTAATAACCTATGATCCAGTTACATACACTACACTATATCCTTATGTCCAATCATCTGAACCTCAACCATCATCACCTACCACCACTACCCAAACACCTCAAACTTCTCAACCACAACCAAAATCTACCATCAGGACATCTGTCAGACCATATAACGCCCTCCAGACCCGGGATATAAGTCTGGGGGTTACTAGCTAATCACCAAACCTGTACAATCTGATTAACAAATAATAAAGCAATAAATCTAAACCCCTTTAACACTAACCAGGATCTTTTTAGGTTGAAGTATGAAAACAAGAACCACTAACTACTTTATTACAAACCAAATTCAAAATCTTACATACTCTCTTTATTACAAACCATTGTCTAACCAGTTTTAAACTAATTTCATCTTTTTATTCAAACACACACACTAACTATCTACACACCACCTGTTCGGGCAATTCAAAGCTTTCTTCCTGGATTGGGATCAACACATTGGGTATGAGAGGATCCCGAGGCTTGACCCGTTTCTTTACCACTCGAGTCCTGTGGGGTTTCATATTCCTTCTTAACTGAAAACAATAAGGTGAATAACAACAAAAAGGGGTGAGCCACAAAGTATAAACAGTGTTTAAGCAGTTTAAATCAAATGGTAACCTGGGTATATCTCCAAGGATATAACCCCACGAGAGTAGAAAGAAGGCCATTACTAGCGAGTACAAATGAACTAAACTGGACACAAGTTCGCATCTATACCCTGCTGATCAGCCAAGATACGGTGCAGATCTATATCCCACTATGTAGATCCCGTCGGGCACCCAGGCACTACGACCCATCTCAAGGATCCGGTTATGTCCCCGTCCTTAGGATTAAGTAAACTTAATCCCCAAAAGTATTACTATCCAGTCCATGGAATAGCAACCAGAATAATCGGTATGCTTTGATATATTCTAATCACCAGAATAGATCAATATTTGTGAGTAACAATTGAAATTTGAACAATAAATTCAAATAAAAAGGAGAAATCAAGAATCGAAATGGAATATGAACAAGACAATCAAAAGAGTGCAAGCGTAACAAGAATCTGAAGAAATGTCACTATTCTGAAAGTATAATAGGGGAAAAACTTGCGTTATGCGCGACTCACTGCAATTATGTCACCTTTGTCTATCACCGGCTCAACCTGCCTTGCTGGCTTAACTTCTGTTAGAGAAATAGACGGGTTTAGTCATTTCGTACTTCAATTCCGTCTCGAATCGACTTCACATTGTTCCTATTGTCTACCCATGCGCTTATGACTGACTCGTATATTACATATTAGAAAGTAAGACTCGATTAACCACATAATACATATAAGCACATAAGCACATAATCATTTTTAAGAGATAAAATAATTTTTAGAATCAAAATCGATTCGTTGATCGCGCAACTGATCATTATCTGACTCGTTTCCTATTTTTCAGAATTTTTCGGACTCATCTTGGCACGCAATTCGACTAATAATCAAATAAATAGCAAAGTCAACAAATTTCTAGAAGAAATTAGGCTTTAATATTATTTTTAATGAAAAGAATTCATTTTTCTGAGTCAAGGGACTTTCGTTTCGCTCGAATCGGACGAACGGTCTAATTAATAGCAATTAAACACGGATAATTCAATTTAATATTCAATATAAATAATTATTACTAATTTTTAAACCCTAAAATAATTTTTTTATAATTATTTAAGAAAAAATCAGAATAAAAAATGATTTTTCTATAATTTTTTGGAATTAAAATGAATTTATTATGATTTATTGAAATTATTTGATTAATTATCAAAATAATTAATCATTTTTAAATAATTAATAAATAATTAATAATTAATAAATAAATAATAAATAATTGAGAAAATAATTAAATATGACTTTTTAGAAAATATTTCAGAATTTAAATCCAATTTTTATTAGATTTTTAGAATTAATAAAAACTGATTTTTGAATTTTTTTATAAAATAAAATAAAAAATTAAATTCCAGAAACAATTTCAGGAATTAGGTTTGGGTTTTGAAAGATCAAAACCGGGTTAAATTAGGATCCACCGGGTCGGGTCCGGGTTGGCAAAAATAACTCGCCAGTGTTCTTCACAACCCAGAAACCGGTGAGGTTCCGGCCACTGGAGCTCGATTCCGGCGAGGTCGATTTCTAAGCAAAACAAAGTTCGTTTTTGCTGCCAACCAATTTGTCACAACTCCAGCGGCACATCCCCGTCGTCCTTCTCATCCGCCAACCTTTGTGTCATCTTTCCCGGCGAAACAGAGCAAAAGCCGGCGAGAGTCTGGCGAGCTTGATTCGTAGTCAAAACAGAATCGTTTGGATCGATTCGACCTTCTATTCCATTCAAAATCACACCAGCAATTCAACCATACCAACATCTAATCCTAATAACCCCTACAACTCATTCTCCGATCAAATCAAACAAAAGTCCGACCAAACACCAATCTTATTGATTTGTACATCAAAATTCATGTTATATATATGAAAATAAAGCTTATAACACACACAATCAAACCCCTATACTCTATCATATCTCAGTTATCTCCAAAAACAAAAACGATCAAACAAAAAAAATACATAAACCCTAGATATAGTACTATCAATTCAAGCAATCGTCTGTAAAATCAATTAGCAGGAATCGATCATAAATCATCAAATAAAGCTATTTACAACATCAATTTCAACAAATAACCCCAGAATCAAAAAGTACCAAATCGGGAATAAACCTAAGAAATTGAAATTGAAAAACAACACATCAAAACATGATTTTGGTACCAGAAACTGAAATAACAAATTTAGAGGATCAATTTGGGTACTCACATCGATCGATTTGATGCTCAGAAACGTTCAAAATCAGCGATTGATTCTCGACCCGAAATCCGACCCGACTTGTTCTTCAGAGAATTTCCAGAAAATTTGTAGAATTTTTATAATTAAATAATTATTAGGCTATTTATAGTAGCAAAATTAATACTGTTATTGATAAAAAACTAAGCTTATTATATGCTGTATTTATTACTAAGATTCGGGAGCTCAAGGCCTTTAATGGCTGCTCTCATGTATCGTAGCTTAATTCTGCCTTTACGAGATGCCTACGTATCTCTGTGAATTAGAGAATCAAGCCAAAAAACGTAGTTCTGATTTGTGGGGTGAGGCCCCTTATATAGATGTTGGGAGTCCTTGAATTGGACTTGGTATAGGAGACCTGGTGGGCAAGTCTCATAATTAGAATAGACTTAGGAGTCCTAGGAAGTAGGAAGCAGATTCCTTATCCTTTTAGGTCCCCTTGAGGCTAATCTATAAGGATTTATATCCTTATCGGGACTCTTCTCAATAGCTGATTTTTCCCTTATTAATTAATTACGAAATTAATTAATAATCAGGGCTTTTGGGCCTTTTTATTCCACCAGGCCTGATCTGGTCCATCAGGCTTAACCTTTCTGGTCTGAATATCATACATCTTCTTATTGGGCCTAGCAGCCCATTAATTATAAAATCAGGACTTATTTATCTCTATCATTTGCCCCCCAACTTTTGGGAAACATTGATTAGGTTTCGCATAAGTTAAATCTATTCGTTCCCTTACAGGGTTTCATTTTTGCGTAAAGTGTGGAGCGACCTATACATTTACAATGAATCTTCCTTTTATTCAGGAATCATCTTAATTTCCAGGAATTTTTCCCTAATTTTCTGGAATTTTCCTTAATTTTCTGGATTTTTCCCTAATTTACTGGGATTTATCCTTAATTTCTGGATTTTTCCCTAATTTCTGGGATTTATCCTTTAATTTTCTGGATTTATTCCTTATTTCTGAAAATATTAACATTTTTCAGAAAATATTTAAGGAATTTCCTTATTTTTCTGGATTTTTTCCCTAATTTCTGGGATTTATCCTTTAATTTTCTGGATTTATTCCTTATTTCTGAAAATATTAACATTTTTCAGAAAATATTTAAGGAATTTCCTTGGACTTTTTCCCTAATTTCTAATTAAATGATCAGAAAAATAGAACTTTTGCTGCTCAATACATCCTAGGCGTTGTTGATCCATGCCTAGGAGACAGTTTCCTAACAACGTCTAGGAAACTTGCGTCCTGGGCGTTGTTGGAGGCTGATGCTTCCTGGGCGTTGTTGATCCACGCCTAGGAGACGGTTTCCTAACAACGTCTAGGAAACTTGCGTCCTGGGCGTTGTTGGAGGCTGATGCATTCATAGATCCTAGACGTCGTGCACCCACGCCTAGGAGACAGTTTTCTAACAACGTCTAGGAAACTTGCGTCCTGGGCGTTGTTGGAGACAGATGCTTCCTGGGCGTTGTTGATCCACGCCTTAGAGCCACACTCCTCACAACGGCTAGGGACAATGCATCCTGGACGTTGTTGAGGACAGATGCTTCCTGGGCGCTGTTGAGGACAGATGCTTCCTGGGCGTTGTTGTACCACGCCTAGGAGCCACACTTCTAACAACGGCTAGGGACGATGCATCCTGGGCGTTGTTGAGGCTGTTCGAGCCTTAGTTCATTCAATGAACTTTGATTTTAAATCTTTTCAAAATTCAAATCTTATGGGCTTCCCGCCTTTTTCTTAGGCCCAGGCCCGTTTGTGCATCTTTGAGCTCCTCTATATAAGAGGTGGAGTGTGAGTTCATTTCTCACATTTCACTTTCACAAAAATTTCTAAACTTCAACTCTGCAATTAGTCTCTCAAGAATCGCCGCCTCCAAGCGATTTCCGGCTTTCTACTCCGCCGCTTTCTGGGCTTATTTTGAAGATTCCGTTTGAATCTTCATCTTTTTCACTTACTTTCAAGAGCTTCCTGGGTTTTTGTCTTCATCCATGGCGGATTCTGATTCATCTCACTCCCATGTCCCCCAAACTGTTGCCCGTCCCTCTAGGGCCAGCCGAGGTAAAAAATCTCTTGTACATTCCTCAGTTATTTCTCTTAGGGATCTTTTAACCGAATTCGGGCAAGCCTTTCCTAACATGTTACACTTAGATGCATATAATTATCCTTCTAGATTTGGTCCAGATCAAGTAGGTACCATAGCCCGCCTTTTTGGCATTTCTCACCCTTATAGGGCCGAGGCTCCAGGCCCAAATGATAGGGCCTGCTACCCAAAACCTGGGGCCATTCGGGTCTATAAGGAAACCTTCTATGCTGGTTTTCGCCTACCTCCTCATCCTTTTATTTTTCGCCTTTTGGCTGAGGCCCGAGTTTGTCCGACCCAACTCACACCCAACTATTGGCGTTTTATTCACTGTTATATGGCCCAATCTCGTAAACACGGTTTTGAGCCAAATGTTTGTGTCTTTCGTTATTTATTTAAATTTATAAATGCTTCTGAGGACCAAGGATGGGTCAAAATAGTTCATAGATCCTTGGCTCGTTCCTGCTTTATTTCTGGCACCAATCCCGACTCGTATCCAACATGGAAGAGTGAGTGGTTTTATGTATTTCTGGATTCCGAGGAGGGTTGGGACCATTTTTTCAGGCCCAACTTCTCAAAAAGTATAGACGGGTCTTTAAGAGACCTAAAATTGGGGATAGATGAGGATGCGGCCATCAAGGCCATTACTGCTGATAACTTGCACCATTGCGCTCTCATCCTTTCAGAGGGTAATTTGCAAGGTTTAGGTATAAGTGACCTTGGTCCCGAGGGTATTTCTTTCCCCTTTTTGTTCCATTTTCTCCATTCTCTATTTGTCCTTTTTCTTACGTGCTCGTATTTGCCTGTAGCTAGGGCCACTTTGGACACGATCTTCAAGAAGCGGGAGGCCCGTGCCGCCAAGGGCTCTGCTGTTGAGACCCACCGCGACAAGCGGGTTAGGATTGGTGACGGCCCTTCAGTCACAGTTCAGGAGGCCGTCCCTACCTTTTTATCCCAGAGGCCTCCTAGCCTTGATGAAGATACCTCTCCCTTCACCGTCACTTGGGGCCTTCAGAGGAGGGACACGGTGGTAGGGAGTTCCGAGGCTGCCGCCGTTTGGTCTCAGAGTATGATCACGCCTCGTGACAGGGCTGAGATCGTAGAGTCTTCTGATGACCTACAGATTGAGCGTCCGGGTGCTCAGGCCGTGGATTCTGTAAGCCTCTTCCTTTTTTAACTGTTTTTTTTAATTACTTACTGTACTTTGATATGTTCGTGCAGATGAATACCTATCTCCAGGCTGCCCTTCACAATTTGAAGGATGTGAGGACCAGCCTAACTATTGCTGAGAGGGACAGGGATAGGTACCTCAAGGCTTCCGAGGCCAACTTCACTCGTTTCCGTGAGGTAGAGAAGGAGCTGGCGGATGAGAAGGAGAAAGTTCGTAAGCTGGAGCTGGATGCTCAAAGGGCCCGAGCTGAGGTGATAGCTGAGTATAAGGCATCTCAGGACTTTCAGGATGTCCTAAATGCTGAGTACGATGCTAACTTCCCGGAGACCTTTTCTAGCTGTTGGGAGCAGATAATAGAGGAGATTGGGAAGAAGATTCCGGAGGTGACTCTCACTGCCTATCCAGTCCCTGATATTCCTGGGAAAGAGCCTCTTCTTGATGATATCCCTCTTTCTCCTATTCTTGCTTCTTCTGCTGAGGCCGCAGTTGTTTCTCCTCGAGGTGTTGATCCTGTTCCAGTTCCTTCTTCTGCTGCCGATGAAGGAAACATCGATGATGACTTCTTCAAGGATCTTTGAGTATTTTGTTTTTCTTGTTTGGCCCATTGTGGCTTTCTATGTATTGACTTAATCGTATTCAGAACTTATTACCCTTCGGGACTTATATTTTATATGTTGCTTTTCTTGCCTCTTTCTGTTTTGACTTTACAATCTTAATATGCATTTGAATCTTAAACATCCTTGGATTGAAATAATTTCAAACTCTTTAATATGAAGTCTGGTTTTTCAAAACCTTACATAGCATGGGTTCGACCCTAATCAATAATAACTAGACAATGTAAATTCTACTGGAATATAAAATCCTACGCAAGCAAAGCTTCCAGGTGCTTTTAAACCTACTTGTCACAATGACAAGTGAGAATCGTACTTCGCCTATCTTACACGTAGTAAACCTTCAGGTTTTGTGCGTGTCAGGTCCTCGGGACTTCAAAACCATCCATAGTTTCCAGCTTGTAGGTTCCTCTACCCTGAACGCTCTTGACTCTGTACGGCCCTTCCCAATTTGGGGCTAGCTTTCCTTTCTGTCCGACACCAGAAGCCTCTATTTTTCTCAAGACTAGATCACCTTGTTTAAAAAACCTCTCTTTAACCCTTAGGTTATAGTAGAACGAAGCCTTTTTTCTGATACTCTACTATCTTTGCATGTGCCTTATCTCGCACTTCATCAATTAAGTCCAGCGCCAACCTTTCCCCTTCCTCATTTTCCCCAGCATTGAAAGCTTGAATTCTTGGAGAAAAATGTGATATCTCCACGGGAACCACTGCTTCTGCCCCATATGCCAACATGAAGGGAGTTGCTCCAGTCGTGACTCTACAGGTAGTCCTATAGGCCCATAGTATTGGAAGTATCTCATCCACCCAATTATTTCTTGACTTCTCGATCCTCTTCCGTAGTCCATCCAGGATTATCTGATTTGCTACCTCCGCTTGCCCATTGGCTTGCGGGTGAGCCACAGAGGTGAACCGTAACTCAATTTCATTTTCTTCACAATACTTCTTGAATTCCTCATTGTTGAATTGTGTTCCATTGTCAGTGACGAGGATACGGGGAATCCCATATCGGCACATAATATTTTCCCACAGGAATTGTGCAACCTGCTTAGTTGTGATTTTGGCCAAGGGCTTGGCTTCAATCCACTTAGTGAAATAATCAATGGCTACAATCAGAAACTTCCTTTGTGTTGTGGCCATAGGGAAAGGCCCTAGAATATCCATCCCCCACATAGCAAAGGGGATTGGGGAGTTGATAGAGGCCAGCATCTCGGGGGGTTGTCTAACAACTGGTGCATGCTTCTGACAGCGATCACACTTCTTCACATATTCTTTGGCATCAGCCATCATTTCTGGCCAATAGAAGCCTAAACGGGTATCTTATGAGCCAAGGCCCTGCCCCCCAGGTGTTGCCCACAAATACCTTCATGCACTTCCTCAAGAGCCAAGCGTGCCTCATCGGGCCTGAGACACCTTAAGTAAGGAACCACGAAAGATCTTTTATACAGAATCCCATCTATCAAAGAGTACCTTAGTGCTCGAATAGTTAACTTTCGTGCTTCAGTTGCATCACTTGGCAACCAACCGGTCTGAATGTGAGCCTTGATGGGATCAATCCATGACGTCCCCAGGCCTATGGGAGCCACAAGCTTAACATCTATGCTTCGTGTCTTCAATACACGGAAGTATACACTTCCTGAACTTTCTTCTATCTCAGATGAAGCAAACTTTGATAGCGCATCTGCCTTAGCATTTTCTTCCCTTGGAATGTGTTCAACATGGCATTCATTAAATTGAGTCATCACAGCCCTTACTAGGCGTACATACTTAGCCATCGTATCATCCCTTGCCTCAAACTCTCCCTTTACCTGGGATATGATAAGCTTTGAGTCTCCGCGGACCTTTAAGTTTTTGACTCTAAGTGTCCCAGCTAGACCAAGGCCAGCTATCAGGGCTTCATATTCTGCCTCATTATTTGTGGTTGGGAAGTCTAGCTTCATAGCATACTCAATTAAGAACCCATCAGGGCTTTGCAAAACCAACCCTGCTCCACTGGAGTTTGTTTTTGATGCTCCATCAAAATAGAGAACCCAATACTCTTTATCATCCTTCTCTTTGCTTTCATTATCGACTCCCTTGTCTTGAGGTATGGCATCTTCCTGCCCCCCAACTTCTTGGTTGGGTATGGTACATTCCACCACGAAGTCAGCTAGTGCCTGGGCTTTTATGGCCGTACGTGGCTTATACTTGAGATTGAACTCTCCCAACTCTATTGCCCACTTAATCAATCTCCCACTTGCCTTGGGACTGTGAATGATATTTCTCAGTGGCTGATTCGTTAGCACCTCAATCCGATGAGCCTGAAAGTAAGGACGCATTTTTCTTGAAGCCATTATCAAGGCTAGAGCGAATTTCTCAATAGTTGAATAATTCAACTCAGCGCCATGCAAAATTTTGCTGACATAGTATACGGGTTTCTGGACCTTCAGTTCCTCCTTAACCAACACCGCGCTCAAGGCGCTCTCTGAAACAGCCAAGTACAAGAATAAAACTTCATTCAGAACTGGCTTGGCCAACAACGGGGCCTGACCCATATACTTCTTTAACTCTTCAAATGCCTTCTGATTTTCCTCACTCCATACAAAGCCTTTGATGCTCTTTAGTGACTTGAAAAATGACAAGCACTTGTCTCCTGACTTGGAGATGAATCGTCCTAGCGCAGCAACCCTTCCTGTGAGCTTTTGAACATCCTTGATGGTTTTTGGTGGTTCCATGTCCAGGATCGCCTTTATTTTATCGGGGTTAGCCTCAATTCCTCTTTTTGAGACCATCAATCCCAAGAATTTTCCAGATCCTACTCCGACAGCACACTTCGTAGGATTCAACATCATCTTGTGGTACCTCAGGACCTCAAAAGCTTCCCTTAAATGGGCTATATGATCAGTCTTTACTAGACTCTTGACTAACATGTCATCAACATAAACTTCCATAGTCTTACCAATAAGATCCTTAAAAATTTTATTCACCAACCTTTGATAGGTGGCTCCTGCATTCTTGAGACCAAACGCCATAACAAGATAACAATAAACACCAAAGTCAGTGATAAATGATACCTTTGGAATGTCATCCTTATGCATTTTGATCTGGTTGTATCCGCTAAATCCATCCATAAAACTTAGCATCTCATGTCCAGCAGTGGCATCAATCAAAGTATCAATTCTAGGCAGCGGAAAACAGTCTTTGGGGCATGCATCATTCAAATCAGTGAAGTTTATACACATCCTCCACTTTCCATTAGCCTTCTTCACCATTACAGGGTTTGCTAACCACTCCGGAAATTGAATCTCCTCAATGAAACCAGCCTCTAAGAGCTTTTCTACTTCCTGTTTTATAGCCTCTTGTCTTTCCGGGGCAAAAATTCTTTTCTTTTGTTTCACTGTCTTCCGGCTTGGATCCACGTTTAGCTTGTGAGTAATTAACTCCGGGTCTATTCCTGGCATATCAACTGCTGACCATGCAAACACATCACTATTTTCTTGCAAAAATTTCACTAACTTCCCTCTAAGGGGCTCCTCTAATGTGGATCCAATGAAAGTCATCCTCTCAGGATTCTTGGGGTCTAAAGGAACCGAAACCAATTCTTCTGCTGGCCTTCCTCTATCCTCATCATTTTCTCGAACATCCATATCTTCAATAGGAAGAACCTGCCCCCCGACTTCATCTGCCCTCAAAGAGGCCACATAACAGCTTCTAGCCATTTTTTGATCTCCTCTCTCTTCTCCAATCCCGTTTCGGGTGGGAAACTTCATAACTGAATGGTAGGAAGAGGGGACTGCCTTGAAGGCATGTATCCCTGTTCTCCCCATGATAGCATTATAAGTTGAATTAGCCTTTACCACCACGAAATCCAGCATCTGCGTTGCTTGCCTTGGCTCCGTACCTATGGTGGTTGGCAATTTGATTATCCCTTCCACAGGACATTCTACTCCAGCAAATCCATATATCGGCATGTCGGTTGGTGTCAACTGGGAGTCGTTATACCCCATCCTTAGAAAGGTGTCGTGGAGCAAGATATCCACAGAAGCACCATTATCCACAAGGATCCTCTTAACCGGGCTATTTCCTATTATCGGTGTTATGACGAGCGGGTCGTCATGGGGAAACTTCACACCCTTTAGGTCGGAATCATCAAAAGCCAATGTTACTTCTATCCTGGCCCTCTTCGGGGCTTCGCCAACAATATGCATAACCTCCCTGGTGTATGCCTTTCTGGAATTTTTGGACAATCCAGCAGCAGTTGGAACTCCAAAGATCGTGTTTATCACAGGTCCTCGAGGGCGTCGTGGTCCTCCAAAAATTGCATTTATAACCGGCCCTCTAGGTTGGGGATTCTGCCCCTGATCGTCTTGGTCCCTCCTACGATATTCAAAGTTCTTCCTTCCATTATTATTTCTGTCCCCTCCATCTCCAGTATACTTGTTCAACCTTCCTTTTCGAATCAAAAACTCAATTTCATCTTTCAATTGCCTACACTCATCGGTGTCATGGCCAACATCCTTGTGAAACCTGCAATACTTGCTCTTATCTAGCTTGGCGGGATCAGCCTTCAAGGGCTTAGGCCAGCGAATATCTCTATCTTTCTCAATCTCCATCAAAATCTGACTTCTAGGAGCACTCAGCTTAGCGTATTCAGTGAACTTTTGCCCAGGTCCTCCCTTCTTGGGGGTTGAATCAGGGTTTTGTTCGGTTCTAGGATATTTGTCCTTAGCGATATACTCCAAATCAGTTTTTCGCTTCTTGCCTCCAGTGGGCTCATTACTTACTACGGTCTTCCTCATGCTTTCTTCAACCTTGATATACTTCCCTGCCCTCTCTTGGAGTTGCAACATGTTTTCAGGGGGTCGTTTGGCCAAGGACATCTTGAAAAACTCATCCCTAGTTCCTTGTTGCAGTGCTATCATGGCTACCTTATCATCAAGGTCTGGGACTTTTAAAGCCTCCTTTATAAAACGATTCAGGTAATCCCTCAAGGATTCCTTAGCTCCCTGCACAAGACTCATAAGATATGCTGAACTTTTCTCATGGACTCTTCCACTGATGAATTGCTTAATAAAAGCCTGACTTAATTCTCTGAATGATCCAATAGAGTTTGGGGGCAAGCGACTGTACCATCTTTGAGCCATACCCGATAGGGTTTGAGGGAAGGCCCGACACTTTATAGCATCATTCACGGGTTGCAGCAGCAGTGCATTAGAGAATGTCCTAACATGATTAGCGGGGTGCCATCATAGGCTTTGATAGTGGGCATCTTGAATTTTCTTGAAATATGGGCATTCATTATTTCTTCTGTGAAAGGTGGAGTTGGATCATCAGGATCTCCAAGGGGAAGGAGATTGTTTGGATCAGTTCTTGGGACAGCAGCCCTTCTTCTTACCGGACCATCCAGGTCTATGATAGGAGGAGGATTTCTCCCCCTAGGAGGTATGTGGGGTCTGGTGGCCTGGTGAGCCTCCAAATCACGCCTCAGCCTTTGGATTTCAGCCTCATGAGCCCTGATCCTTTCCTGCACTTCTTGGGGATTCGCCCCTGGGGTGCTTTGGGGGCGTTGCCTTCCATCGGCCATTGGCTCTTTTCCAGGACGCCTCCTTCTCGGGGCCACTTCATCATCCGAAGATTCGGAGTCTCTCTCAGTGTATGGACCAGAAAATTCCCGATCCTCAGGGATAGGACCCAAACCTCGTATATAGGGGGGCGACCGCCCTCGTGCTTCGCTTCACCCAGCATATCCGCTTCCTCCAACCTCAGGGTGAAGGGGCATCCCATAAGGGGGGTTAGTAGTAACAATAGTTGAATATTCATACCCGACGGGTCGAGAATTCACAGGTATATGTATTTGTTGAACTTGAGGATTCGTACCTTGAATCGGGGGAGTTGTCCCTTGTAGCTGGGGTTGAGTTGCCCCTGTCTGGGCTTCCTCCTGAGTAGATGCATAAGTTGAATGGGGAGGAACCTCCACGGTTGATGAAATCACCTGGGTTGGTGTTCCTTCCTCTAGAGCTCCAATTGTTCTCCGTGTTCTCGCCATGGTTGTTGTTGTGCTTCCCACAGACGGCGCCAAATGTTATGGATAAAAAACTAAGGTTATTATTTGCTGTATTTATTACTAAGATTCGGGAGCTCAAGGCCTTTAATGGCTGCTCTCGTGTATCGTAACTTAATTCCGCCTTTACGAGATGCCTACGTATCTCTGTGAATTAGAGAATCAAGCCAAAAAACGTAGTTCTGATTTGTGGGGTGAGGCCCCTTATATAGATGTTGGGAGTCCTTGAATTGGACTTGGTATAGGAGACCTGGTGGGCAAGTCTCATAATTAGAATAGACTTAGGAGTCCTAGGAAGTAGGAAGCTGATTCCTTATCCTTTTAGGTCCCCTTGAGGCTAATCTATAAGGATTTATATCTTTATCGGGACTCTTCTCAATAGCTGATTTTTCCCTTATTAATAAATTACGAAATTAATTAATAATCAGGGCTTTTGAGCCTTTTTTATTCCACCAGGCCTGATCTAGTACATCAGGCTTAACCTTTCTGGTCTGAATATCATACATCTTCTTATTGGGCCTAGCAGCCCATTAATTATAAAATCAGGACTTATTTATCCCTATCAAATACTCATATTTAAAATTAAATCCCTAATTTTACATCTTTTAAAATTAATAAACCCCTAATTTTATAATTTTTGAGTATTAAAATTTAATTTATAAATATTTTTTATATGCAATATATATGCCAAAATTTCCCAAAAATTGTGAATAATGCAAAAATACAAAGAAATGGTATAAATAAAAGTCCTATAATTTTGTAAAAATAAAAATGTGATTTTTGTGGGGTTTTTAACACCCAATGGGGCCCGAAAAAATCATTTTTCGCAAAACGAAAAAATTTATAAAATGTCTAGATGTTCAGAATATTGCGATGGTAAAAGCCGTTTGATGAAAAATAAGGCCCATTGTTTTATTTGAAATACTTGCTTTAAAATCATGGTTCGGGTCGTAAAACGTTTGAAATGAAAGCTATAAATGAAAAATAAAATACTCGGAAAATGCCTTAAAAATGTCGGGACGACACAGAATGCACGTAACACATATCAATTAAATTAGGGTTTGACAGATAATTCCACATGAATAACACATTAACACACATAATTTATTATAAATATGATATAATACATACGTAAATTTCCCAGGCGTTGCAATTATTATTATATAACTTCGTCAACACTGTTGAGCGCTAAGCGTATATAATTTCAAGAAAAGTAAGCTGAAATGTTTATCAATTAATAATACCCTTAAAATTTGATATATATATGTCTAAAAAATGGAATAAATGTATTATGTAAAGACATGTCTGATCAAAAATCTGAACTTTTTTTTTTGAATAATTAATATTTTGGATACGTTTAACTCCTAATAAAATTTTTATTATCATTCCTTCGCATATGTTTAGAGAAAAACTAGTTCAATTTCAATTATAATCAATATTCTTTAAACTAAGTTGTGTATATTTTATTTACCGTAAAAACAAAATTAGGATGAACATTAAAAATGTAGGTAACATAAATATATTTCAAATTTACTTATCAAAATTGCGCAAGTAAATAACCTATCGGAAATTTATTTCATAATTTTATCAAAACCTATTTAAATCCATTTAAATTTTATTGTTATTTGTCATTTTACTTATTGTATAATAAGTTTCCTTAAATAAATCATCTAATGATACCAGGAAGAAACTACTAAATTTTCTGATAATATTAAATATATGAAATTACAGTTCTAATTCAAGTCTAGTTGCTTGAGCTTGTTTCACAAGACTCGACTCATCTCAATTTTATCTCAAACTCGTCTAAGAGCCAATCTCGAACATTATTCCGAATTTGTTTAATTAACAAGCTAAGCCAGATTTGTGTTAAGCAAAATTAAAACTTTGCTTGAACATATAAACTCAACTCAAACTTGTTTATAATTTCAGATAAATAATCATTAAACTTAAATTGTTTTATAAAAAAACTTTCAACTAGTTTTGAATATTTTTAAATATTTAATTATTAAGTAATGACCAAACCCAACTAAACTCCTTTGGTTCACGAGTAAACTCGATAGATGGTTTCTTAAATAAATTGCATTTAATACGTGATTTGAACTTGTTTAACTTCAATAAAACGGCTCGAGTGGACTTATTTACAATAACTTGGTGAATATTAGGCTTCACCTATCCGATCTATAACCCTGTATGAGAAAATAAAAGAATTCCTCAATTTTTTTTAAAGAATACATATGTTTTAAATTCATGTTTATATGCAAATTTTGATTTCAAGACTAAACAATATGCAAATTTTGTTAGAGGATTTGACAGAAAGATAATACAATTTAACATACTTCAACATTTTTTAAAATATTTATAAAATTTCATTAAAATATTCAACTTATAAAAATCTCAATGAATTTTTAATAATGACAGGTTAAAAATATTTTAACATTTAATTTATGTATTCCCAATTATTGTGATAAGTTTATAATAAATTTTAGTATTTTTATTAAAAAATTTCATTCTAAAAATTAAAATTTGACAAACTTTTTTATCCTAAGCAATTTTTGAAAAACTTTAAACACAATAAACAAGTTCATCCAAATGTATGAATCAAACAAGAGTATTGTAAAATTTTATTAAATGTAACCTTTTGTTTTTGCATTTAAATTTATTCGAAAATGTTGATTTTATTTTTTCCTTACACATGTGTATCTCTAATAAAATGTAGAAAATATAAATTGAGTTATTAGTATAATAATTTATACTATACTATAATAATAAGGATAAGGTCTAATTTGGTTCAATGATTATCCTCTATTTTGGTTCAATGATTATCCTCTATTTTGGTTATTAAAAATAAAAATAAATAGTGTTATAAACATACTAAACTACTAAATTGCTAAAATATTATATATAGTGTCCTTATCCCGCTAAATTACGACCAAAACTTATCCTACTTAATTAGGAACACAGCTTCTTCTTAATTATTTTATTATTTTTTTAAATATATAAATATTATATATTTATATAAATACATTAAAATTATTATATAATTATAAATATTAAATTTTAAAAAATACTACAACGGAGCAGTGGTAAAATCTAGTAGGGGTGTGCACGGTTCGGTTCGGTTTTTACCGAAAACCGTTACCGAACCGTATATGTCGGTTCGGTTCGGTTTCTAGCTATTAACCGTAACCGAACCGTTCGGAACGATTATTTTCGGTTCGGTTAACCGTTTATCGGTTTTGTTTTTTTCGGTTTATTTTAAAAATAAAAATAAATATTTAATATAATTTTAAGAATATTTATAGACGGTATTTAATATAAATCTAAGAAAATTAATTATTTAGTATAATGTAACAAACAAGTAGTATCGTTAAATGAGGGATCCGTATTGATGAATTAATAGAGCTATAATATGAATGACTATCGACTAGTTCAAGTGCAAGTAAATGACTATCATAATCCATCTACAGGTCCAACAACAAAAAGTTTTTAAAATTCTTATATAAATTTGGCAAGTATCATATACTCATATTTGTATAAAATAGATAAGTAAATAAATATATATTAATTATTTTAAAATAATATTAGCGGTTCGGTTTTTCGGTTCGGTTTTAAGGTTAAAACCGTAACTGTTACCAAACCGTCCGGTCGGTTCGGTTCGGTTAAGGTTTTTTTTCAGTTTTTATCGATTTCGGTTTTTTTCAATGCGATTTTTCGGTCCGGTTTCGGTTTTTGTTTGCTCACCCCTAAAATCAGTACACAGTTCAGGGCAGCTCATACATCATCACAAACTCATGCTAGCGGAACATTCCAGAATAACTGATGCCTGTACATTTATCTCCCACAACTCTTTAAGCTAACAAATCTCTCACCGTTGATCAACATCAAGATCCAACGGCTACAAACCAAGGTAACAATTCTTGCTTCACTTACAATATGGTAACACTAGAATAATCTAGTACACAATATCTTAAGATATACCCAACAAATCACCTTCGTTAATTTAAATCAAAAAGTAGGCGTTACATATCCAACGACCCAGATTAAATTAGTCACATTTCACTGGACACTACCTAGGTAATCGAGCTTCATTTTAGAGTCCATAGAAATACAGATAACAACAACAATAGTACACACATTACATACATTACATACACCTCTGAAGTTGTGTACTTCAAACTTATCACTACCATCATTATTACACACAAAAATTATTTATAAAACCCTGCAATTTTCTCTGGTTATACATTCAAAAATATCAAATCATGGGTGAGGTATGTAAATTAATAAAAAAATTCCCAATCTTGATTATGTTCTCACTTGAATTTGTTTTATCTTTGGTAAAAATCCAATCTTTATGTTGTTTGATATCCATTTTGTTTAATTTTTTGATTTGGAATTGTTAAAAATCCAATCTTTTTTTAGTTTTTGACAATGGGGGTGGTTTCTTAATTGATAAAAATCCAATCTTTATGTGAAATTTCAAGCTTTATTGTGTTTCATTTCCGGGTTGTTTGAGTTCTTGTTTTAAATCGAGTAAAAATGCAGTCTTTTTAAAATTTTCATTATAATGGGGGGAGGGTGTATGATAATTGATAAAAAAATCCAGTCTTTATTATGTACACTTATATGTTCTTATTAAATATTGGTTTGGAATTTTAATTTTGAGTTTTGGGTTTGTTTTACAGGAAGAAAAGAAAGGAGGAGAAGAGAAAGTAGAGGAGAAGAAACAAGTGGAAGAGAAAAAAATTGAGGAAGTGAAAAAAGATGAAGCTAAACAAGACAAGAAAGTAGAGAAAGGAAAAGAGGCTGCTCCTGCACCAGCAGCAGCGCCACCGGTGATTGTTATGAGAGTTTTCATGCATTGTGAAGGTTGTGCTAAGAAAGTCCGGGCCTGTCTCAAAGGCTTTCCAGGTTTGGCCTCTTTTCTACATTTATATATAAATATGTGTGTCAGTGTGTGTTTTGTAATTTATGATGTTGGTTTGTTTTGGCTTAAATTAATTAAGTGATTATTGACAAGATTAGTGTGTTTGTCTGTGGTAATTTTGATGTTGGTTTGTTTCTGTTTTAATTAGCCAAGTGATTATAGAAAGATTGATGTGTGTGTGTGTGCGTTTGGTAATTTTTGATGTTGTGTTGGTTAATTAGTTAAATGGTTAGAGGCAAGATTAAAGAATCGTTTTTGTTTTGTTTTGTAGGAGTTGAACATGTTGAAACTGATTGCAAGAGTCATAAAGTTATTGTGAAGGGAGAAAAAGCAGATCCAGTCAAAGTAGTTGAAAGAGTTCAACGGAAAAGTCACCGACAGGTTGAGCTTCTTTCTCCGATTCCTAAGCCTCTGGATCCGGTGGCAGAGGAGGAGACTAAGGTTGCTGAGGTTAAAGAAGTTGCCAAGCCAGAAGAGGAGAAAAAAGAAGAGGTGGTTATTTTTTTTTAAAATATTTTTTGTTTAATTTCGAATTTTGATAAATGAATTAGATATCTAATTTATTATGTATCTCGTTTTGAATTCATAATTCATGTATTGGGTTGTTGAGATCATTTCATTGTTGTTGCAGCCTCAGGTAATTACAGTGGTGTTGAAAGTACACATGCATTGTGAGGCTTGTGCTCAAGAAATCAAGAAACGTATTCTGAGAATGAAAGGTAATATAAGTGATTCTATAATCTATGTGTTTCTACTTTTGTCTCCATGGATTTGAAATAAAAAATCGGAGAACGATGGTTAATGATTCCATATTCCTAATCTGAACATTCTCTAATAGAATAATGTGATCCCCTTCTTTAGATTCCCCTAATTTGGCTTATGTTTTCAACTGAAGTCAATTGACTATATCACTGCCATTAAGTCTGTATACCATGCTCAACTACACTTAAATAGTGCTAAAAATTTAACACAGGAGGTTGCAAAACATTTATCATAGGGGACCATTTATAATTTTAGATATCTCTATGGCGCTTGATTCATTCTGGACTCCTTTCGACGTCAAGCATTTTCTATAATTAATTTTATAGTTTAAAGTTGTTTGAATTTTGGGATCCTGATGTTCTAGAATTAAATTTTATTGTTGAAAGTTGTTTAATAGTTGTATAATTTTAGGGGTGGAGACTGTGGAACCAGATACAAAGAATTCACAAGTGACAGTGAAAGGAATATTTGAGCCTCCAAAGTTGGTGGAATATGTGTATAAGAGAACCGGTAAACATGCAGTGATTGTAAAGCAGGACCCTGAGAAAAAAGATGTTGAAGAGAAGAAAGATGACAAAGGCGGAGATAAGGCAGCAGCGGGTAATGGGAAAGAGAAGAAGGATGGTGGCGGTGAAGAAGCAAAGGCAGCTGCTGCTGCTGAAGCAGAGGATACACAAGTGTTGGATATGAAGAAGAATGAGTACTACTACTACCACCCTCAGAACTATCAAGTCTATTATCCGACGTTCACCGCAGAACCATCATACGCATCACACTCATATCCTCCTGCACCTCAAATGTTTAGTGATGAGAACCCTAATGCATGCTCTGTTATGTAAATCCAAAGGAATATGAGGGCCATATTAGATGGGGATGGAATGGGTGGCTGCACATGGCCATCACTGTTATTCTAGTTGCTCATATACCTGTTAAGCATGTGGCCTTGTCTAGGGTATCTCTTCTCTTAGTACAACTCTGCTGAGAAAGGGAAGCTGTAGAATTTTTCAAGGTTTTGTACTTTATTTTGTTTATTAATCCCTGTCATATATTACAAATAATCTAATTATGATTATAGTATAATCTTGATCTAATGTAAGATATAGTTTTTGTACATGTGTTGTGTTCTTTTTAAGCATCAATCTTTGTTTTGTTTATAAGAAAGTGGTATAATATATTGGGTTGGTGGAAAGGTGATGTTAATATTATTTTGCAAGTGGGTGTTGGGGGGATGAGTGTGTTGGTGTATAGAGTAAATGAATAGTGATTTATTGAACCTGCAATTACAATAGGAGTTACAAAGGTCCATCAATTTCCATCCATGAACTGGATATGATAGAGTAGGAGCAGTAATGATTGCTTCTAAAGATGATAAATGTGTGGAATGCAATTCAATTGAAATCTGATAAAGATGCAGCATGTAGATTTGTAACTGCATCGAATTTACTCAAAAGGTATCATGATTTTGATGGATGGGATTGAATTACTAATCCCATAATTTCTAGTACTAATCCACCACTCATTCTTTAATCAGATTGGTGGATCTTGATCTCTGGTTTATGCTCACTGAATTTCACAAACCTGGCTTTGAATTTTCGAAAACTCGACATCTTATTTTTCACAAACCTGGCTTTGAATTCTCGAAAGATTGAAAATGTACATTCTTATTTTCTATACGATTCAATTTTGTTGTTGATAACTGAGAATTGAGAACTTTATATTGATATTTTGAAAACTCAAATTCTAGTTACCGTAACAATTTTAAATTATTGTTGATAATTGAGAATTTAAAAACTCGACATCGACCTCTTGTTTGGTAAGTGAAAGTAAGTGGTAAGAAATATAAGAGGGGCGTGTAATTTCTTTTAAATGGTACTAATGACCACTGATATGAAAATGAGTGAAAGAGAGGAAATTGCTATGGTTTGGCATTTTACATGAAAGCATTGCTTTACTCGCACGGGAAAAATTAGTTTAAGATGCTTTGAAACATGTCTACCATCTTTTGTGCATAAGTTTAGTTTGGTACTTCCAACTTTCATCTTCAGGGTGACTGACAGTTCAATTATGCCCGACTTCCCCTTTTGTTCACGTCTATTTTTGTAAGCACTAATTCTAATTGATAAAAAAGAAAAAATGGTTGTATTGTTTGCCTGTTTCGGGTTGTATGTGTGCCTTTTATTTAATGTACATGGAATGCAGATGAGTTGGGGGATCATATGCTGGTTCTGTGCATTATTGTGTAGTGATATAGTTTCACAATTCTTCTTGCTTACTGAAATTGGTACACTTTTATAGAGTAATGCTAAGTAACCAAAAACTCATATCAAAATAGTTAGAAAATGACGTGTCATGACACGTGTTTCAATATAATTCGTGAGTATATATGAATGCATGTGGGTCGCATATTATTATTAGGAAAGCTACTATTTATAAAATATTTGGGAACAATTTTTGTAACAATATATATGACCTCTATCCATGATATACATGTTTTCTCAAAAATATTTGAAATCAAATGTAAACATTACATTTTTATAATCAAGTCCTTTGACCCAATGGTCGGTGCTCTCCCCTCATTTCACCTGTGGTCTCGGTTGACTCGAAGGTTATGGCTGCTTATTCCGTGGTGAGTCTTTGCTCGCACTAGTTCGTGGGCTTACTCGTTATGACCTTGAAGATAATAGTTGTTTATTTTATGGTGGGTATTCGCTCGTACTGAGTTCGCGCTGCTCGTCTTGAATTCTTCCCGTTAATTATTGTACCCCTTAAAAAAAAAGCACATAGAATTTTTAAAAACAAAATCAATAAAATGCAACTTCCAATTTTGTAATTAGTAACTGATTATACGTCAACCTGGTTACTAAAGTACTATGATTCCAACGAGGCCAGTATTATCATAAGAGAATATACCAAAGTGCTCAAAATATAATGAAATCAAACGACCCTTTTGTATTTTTGTTTGCACTGTCCAAGATCTGTTTTTTCTGGCTTTTACTTTTATACTTTAAGAATACTATGAAAATTGATTAATGACAATAATGCAGGCTCGATTTGGAAGCAGCGTGATAAAAAAACACAAGAAGCTGGCATTACAATGCTTGATTGGATCATTATAGTTAATAACTCAAAATATATAAAATTTTAGTGTGATCAATAAACGAAGATGGATTATATAATTTATTAAAAAACGGTTTAAATTTTAAACACACAAGGTCGTGATCCCTGACAATCGATTATTGTAACCATTTATAATTTTTCGCAAATATATCATTTATCCGTGCTCTACTGTTTAAGGATTTTTACTTATCCGCAAAAAATTATAGCAGAATGATGTTTACGTATTATACTGATACATAGTAAAAGATAATGTAAGAAGTAATAAGTGAAACATGGCAAGGCAATTGTGATGGGGCGTGATCGTCATTAGGTGGCTCCAAGCAACTATTGATTACTTGTATGGCCTGAAATGTGTACTACATGGACCCTTGCCTCCAGTTGTTCAGTTTTATAATTCTCGTCCGAGTGTAGTCTTGAGTAAGATTACGTCAAATTTGTACCGGAGTCGAGTTCGAGTTTATAAAATTTGTCTGAGTCAAATTACTCAATTCGCGTGATCCTTGAGTTAAACCAAAATTTTATATTTCATTATTAATGAAATGCAAAGATAACGAAAATTAATTGTTCAACCAGACTTAAACTCTGAAGTTCGAATTTTAGTTGAGCTTGTTGATTTGAGCTCAAATCAGATTCCATGTAACCTTCTGTGATATGCTTAACTAGCGCAAGTTTACATATATTATATTCAGTCTCCATTATAGTCTCTCTCTGCATCTGCATGCATCTTTCCCTTCCATTTTATTTTCACTGAAACGCGAGAATATTTTTTTTTGACTAATTTTGGCTTATAGCCTTACAAATGAGTATCTGTTCTCAACAATTATCGGGGTGAGCCAGGATCGAACCCAGGATCTGGGACGACAGAGGATAAGCCCTTTACCACTTGAGCTATCCAACCGTGCTCAAACGCGAGAATATTTGATCTCATTTATTATGCACAAGTTAGTAAGTGTGGTCATCAGCAGTATTCTAAAAATCGGAACTTGGTTTGACTCGTAAAGTGAGTGTTCATGCAATCTTGCTTATTGGGCATCAAAAGAAAAAGTCTTGCTTAATGGGAAAAAGAGTTAAAATATGGAAAAAAAGAGAAGAAAAAGGCAAAAAAGAGTAATGGAAGTAGATTTAAAGGCAGCCAAACGAACTTTTGATGAACACTACACTAGCACACGCACAACTTTTGATACAAAATTCCATAACCGCTTTTTAAAGCTGCTTCTGAGTGCTGACCAACTGCTATTAGGGGTCGATGATCACAGTCGGAACTTCACACATTTCAAGTTAAATTTTAAAGTTAAAACTGACTAAATTGAGATCAGTGATCCTGTTTTGTATTGGTCTGTTCTAACAATTTTGTGAAATTGATAATAAATTACATGATGAAAAAAAATATTTATAAGCCAAGAAATTAACTTTTCATTTTGTTGCCATACACTCTTATTATCTGTGCGAGTCTGTGAGACATCTGTCTCATGCAGGCATCAGTGTTGCTTTTAAACATTATTAACCCTTTAAGCTCTTTTAAGGACTTCAATCATTAGAGCCTGAGAGGTATTTCCTTTTAGTAATAATCAATAGGAAGAGGAGGATGCTCTCAACTTTTCAGTTTATTCACAATGTCCGGGAACGTTGTTTTTCCTGTTTAAACTTCAAGAATACCAAGGAAAAAGATCGATGACTGTTATACAGCCTTCGTTGAGTGTTTGGTTCCAACTCAATAATATTTGAACTCTGTTCGATAAATGATATTTCATCACAAGCATCAAATTTGTTACGACTTCTCTTGCCATCAACGTTCGTATTTTGTTCACAACTATTGTTGTAGGCAAATTGAATACGTTCTCACATGCAACTAACTGATATATAGTCAGAACTTCAGTTTGGAGCAATTTGTTTATTAGATTCAGGAGGGTACTTGGTAAATCAAGTAAGAAACAAATTACAGAAGCGCTAAACAAGTACAATCAATACAAAAATTTGATCCCAAAATTATGACAAATGTCAACAGTACAATGCTAGTATATGATATGGGTTAAGGTTGCAGATGTATAAACTTCAGGAAAATCATCTCTCATGGATCAGTCGTGGCGCCATGATATAGCCAAGGACAGATCAAAATCTCCAAACGTACCAGTAACAAGAAACAAGCTTTTAATACACAATTAGAAGTGGATAATAAGACACAAAGCGGCTTTGTAAGGGGAAAAGCAGAAAATAAGTTCATATACAAATGAGTTTGATCACCAATGTTTAGTATTTGCTGGAGAAAGTAAACAGATGAATTAACATTAAACAAATGACAGAACTTATAGGGCTAACCAGATTAGAGTCTGCAGTGTGCATCAAAAAAACATTAGAGTCTGCGGTAATATTATCATAGCCATGCTAGGAGGTGTATTCAATTGAGATTTTGAAGGATTTTTATGGATTTTAGAAATCATGGGTATTCAATTTTGATTTTAAATAATCCAATAAAATCTGAAGGTATTCAACAAGAATTGGAAAAAGTCTTTTAAAATCTGAGTGTATTCAATTTAGATTTTAAAGAGTCAATCAAAATTTGGTGGAATTGGAAAAAGTCTTTTAAAATCTGAGTGTATTCAATTTAGATTTTAAAAAGTCAATCAAAATTTGGTGGTATTCAATTTGGATTTTAAAATATCCATCAAAATCTGATGGTATTCAAAAGACCACGGATTTTCTTTTATTTAAAAAAGTTGTGAATTTTGATGGATTTGCTAGTACAATTTTAATATCTTGAAATCTCTTCAAACTATATGAGATTTTGATGGATTTTTAAAAAACTCCACAAAATCTGCAAGACTCTGCAAGATTTTGGATTAACTCCATCAAAATCCATGAAAATTTGAAATCAACGAAAATCTTTTAAAATCCATAAATTATTAACAATCCTTTAAAATCTGAAATGAATACAACCCCTAATATTCTACGGGAGATTTTTAGTGCATTAATCCCATTTTGTCAGTTACAACTGCGGTATCAACCTATACATGGATTCTCTCCTCTGCAACTCAAGGGATTCGAGGACATTTTCATGTATCTAAGTTTGATTGCATACTTGCGCGAAAAAATTCAAGGCTCGCTTTTCGCCATTGGCATTGGCCAAGTGTACACCTGCAGACCTCATTATATAATTCTAACATGATCCGAATAAAAAGCAATTAACACAAAATATAGGCCCTTGCTATGTATCATGCTCTTCACTCCTTAGCTGGAGCAAGAATTATTTGAAAAACCTGTACAAAAGCTATATATCGCATAATATGATTCATGGTTGATAACTCGGTTTCTTCCCGGTCTTCTCCTTTCTCACATGAGCTGGGACCCAACTTCCGTAGCGGTTAGAGTGAGGTTAACCTGCTAGGTAGTGGTCTCTGCAAAATAGAACCGGAGGGGGTTGTTTCCCGCGACAACTCCGGTGTGAGAGTAAGAAATGGGTTTTCTTGAAGAAGAAGAAGAAGAGTGAAGAAGGAGCTATTCAAAATATATGTGATGGTGTGTGTATAGGTGTGTAGCAGTCAAATGTTTTTCAACCTCTAAAACCCTCTTTTTGGGGCCTTTTAGAGGTCCCAAGATTTAGGGTTTTTGGGGTTTGTACCTTTTCATCCTGGCCTTTGATCATTCTTGGTTGGTGATTGATTGGACGATTCAGATGGACTGTGTGGTCAGGTGTCCTTTCTCCATCAGAGTTGCCTTGGGATATTTACCAATGGACGGCTGAGATGCAATTGTTCCATTTTGGGTAACATGAGACAGTTGACTCTTTTGTCCTGTGCTACGTGGCACCCGGGACCACCCCGGCTTGGGCCTGGGGTGTTATCTCTTTTGGACCTCTGTTCCTTTATTTGGGTCTGGTTACTTCTGGCCTATCATTTGCCTCCCACTCCCTTATGCGGGTTTTCTCGGATGGGGTGTAGTTATCTTGGAAAAATTTTATCACTCCTTTGATTTGTGGCCCCTAACCCTGGGTTGTTGTTGGATACGAGTCCCCGGGGTTGGGTGTGGGGAGGCCTTTTGGTTCTTGGCACATGAATTTTTTTTATCATTTTTCCTTTGATTTGTGGTGCCTAACCCCGGGGTGTTGTTGAAAGAGATATGTTCTAAGTCCAATCATGTATGAGGATTTAGGAATAACTTTTATGTAATCTATTTTGATTTCATTGATATTAATAAAAGGCTTGTTTTATTTTTATTGCGGGCTCTATCTATTTAAATGTTTAAATAAGATATACCACAGTTTAGAGTAAAGCTTTTTATGGATTGTGATGAGATCATAATAATGAGACCTAAAAGATGATAACTCTAAACTTAAATAGTTCCTCGACGTAGGATTACTAACTGGTAATTAATAATCCGCAAAGATCGGTACATACTATGCTTGCTTCATTATGAAGGATGTCTGTTCTCATAGATATTTGTGTGGTGACACTATAGCTAGTACGTAGGTGCTTATTATAGAATAAGTTCACTGAACATGACTCGCACAGCTGAACAACTGATGGAGTTCACTCACGTGTCAGCAGTTGTTCACATAGTGATAGTTGTACAAGTATCCTTAGACTTGAGGTCATCATAGTCATCTTGTGTACACTGAACTATGCTTTGGTTTAGTTCTTAGTCTCAAGGGACAATTATAAGGGCTCTACTAGGTATAAGAACTTGTACACGAAGATAGTGTATGATCAATAAAGGATCTACCCTTTCCAGTGTAGGAAGAGAATGTTTAATGCTGATCCACTTATGTTAGTTCAGGAATCTCTGGCCAGAGTGAATGAAATTAGAAAGGAGTTTCTAATTTACATTAAATAGAACTAAGCATAGTGAATGGGAAAACAAGTGATTAAATAAGATAAGCTTGACACAAGTTTTATGCCTTGTATTTAATCGTGACATATCAGGGTAGAAGGAATTGATTGTACGGTAACTACTCACTGAATAGGTTCTTGGTATTCTAAGCAGTGAATTCGTATTATTCGGATAGTCGCGATATGCTGAGAAGTATCCCTCACGATGTAGAATAAATATGATTAATTAATTTAATCATATTTAATGAATTAGAGAATTTATATAAATAATGATAAAATAGTTTTATTATTATTTATTTCTACTACCGGCTTAATATTGAACCTACAGGGTCACACCATAAAAAAGAATGATTTAATGGTGGAGGAATTAATTAATAATGGCTGATAATTATTTATTTATGAAATAAATAATTAATTGACAAATTTAATAATTGATTAAATGAGATTTAATTGATTATAAATTAATTAAGAAAAGGTTCTTAATTTTATTAATTAAGAATTTAATTTTTGGAAATTAAATCAAGTGAGAATTATTTCTAAAGAGTTTAGAAAAAGGATTAATAATTAAAAGGTGTTTTAATTATCAGTGAGAATAATAAAGGGTTAATAATAATAATATTTTATGGGAAAATTTTCAGCTGAAAATTTTGTCTATAAATATACTATTATAGACCCTATTTTTGCCTCAACCAAAAAGATTTACAAAATCCTAATTCTCTCCATCTCCTCCTCCTTCATTACATCGTTTTCTTGGTGGATACCGGTGGAGTGCTTCACACTTAAGGAGCAGCTGCTAAGGATCTCCGTTCATCATTTTTGGATCGCTATTAAAGACCTCCACCTTTCCATTAACGTAAAGCTTCTTAAGGTAAACATACTGAACTACGAATTAAATATTATTTTTTCGCATGGATCCTACAGAGGGTTTCGTTTTTTTTTTAAGATTTAATTTACGTTTTCGCTGCGTTTATGTGCTAAACCCTTCAATGGCATCAGAGCTACTTGCGAAAAGTTTTTAATTCGTTTATGTGTTTAACTGTTTTCGATATATGAGCATGTACGTGATTCGCCATGATTTGATGTTGATATAATATGTTTATATATGTATGGTTTTGAATATATGATATTCATGTGAGTTGTATAATCATAAGATGATTATGTAATCTGTATATATACTGATATATACATGATGTATGTTTGTTATAATTATGAGAATTATATTAGATACAGATTCTGAATTGGCTGCTGCAGATTTGCTGAAATCTGGGTTTGGTGTCCAATTTACGCAAATGAATACCCTATTCCATAGGTAAACGAGCGTCTGAACAAAACTGATAGCAAAAGCTATCAACAACTCGTCTGTAAGGCGTTTGACGTCGTTTACTGCCCGTAAACAGTGATTCTTGTTTTTCTGATTTGATTCTGATTTTTCTGATTTTTGTCATATTTTCTTTTTATAATTAGATCATGGATAATATGATATGTTAAGATCAGATTATGTGTTTTAACATGCTTTTATGTGTTGTATGAGCATGGTGGATGGTTATGGCCTTTCGACCTTAGTGTAATGGTTTTGGTTTTGGTTTTGGTTTTAAATACGACTTGCATGTCGTCAATCTTTGTAATCATAAATCTCGAATGTAACTCGAGTTATTCTTGTAAGTTCATTAGATTAGTTTTACTTTCAATCATGTAATTTAATTGAAGACTTAAGAAGACTATCCAATGGAGGTGATACAAAGAAGAAGACGAGGCATACAAGAAGACTTATGTAATAAGTAGTTGTATTTATTTCCATCACCATATTAGATTGACCTTGATCTTTATCATGAGCTTGATAAAGATCACATAGGATGGGGCCATAACCAAACATATTTACTTTATTGCACTTTACATTTACTTGTTTATTTAATTTTATATATGAGATATATGCCTATGTTTAGGTGAACTTAAATCAATATAAGGCGTGCTCTAGAAAATCTAGAATAGACATTATTTCTTGCCTTAACAATAAATATTATGAATACGATCATGAGATTCTTGTGTTTATGAAACACGTAATTGAATATGAATTTTCAATATTGAGAGAAAGGATGATTCTGTCAACAATCTGTAAGAAAGGGTTATTAAGTGACGCCTCTTGAAAATGCTTCACCCGATCTGGGAATCATCTGATTATCGATTATTGATTTGAAATATTTAATTTAAAAGGAAGAATCTCTTTATAATATGATTATGATTGTAACGTAATATAATCCCTCTAAAATTAAATAATATCAAGTAGTAATTGGCCAATAACACAACGGGCTTGTGTCGGTCATAGCCTTCCAACATGGTAGAAAGTGGTTCTTATTTTTAAATCATTGTCGTTTCGTGCTACACCCGAGGGCTTTGATTTCAAAATAAGAAATACTTGTCTATTACATAGAGATGTGTACATTGAATTAGAATCTAAAGGTCGGTACGTGCTACAGCCGTGGGCCGTTGGAGACTGATTCAATTGTACGAATTGTTGGGTTAATTTTAGATTATGAATGCTTAATTTTCACTTAGGGGGTTGAAAAAATTAGATAAACTAGTTGTAGACACTTATGAATAAAGTCCCGATTCATATAGTGTTTTGAAATGAAATTGAATATTTGCTAAGTGTTGTTATGTGTTTATCATTTACAGATTTACTATATTCGTCATGTCTTCTGCACTATCACTCCGGAGCATACTAGATGCTCACAAGTTGACTGGTCCTAATTTAGCTGTTTGTTTTCACTGTAACAAGTTGGGGCACTGGAAGAGGAACTACAAGGTTTACCTTGCAGAATTGAAGAAGAAGGGTAGTGAGACTACCGCTTCTGATTCAGGCATGTTCATGATCGAAGTTAATATGTCACTAGGTCAAATTTCTACTTGGGTATTAGATATCGCCTGTGGTTCTCATATTTGCAATTCGTTGCAAGGACTAAAGGAAGTAGGTCTCTTAAAAAAGATGAGGTGATTCTACGTATGGGCAATGGAGCAAGGGTTGCGGCCATATCTGTAGGATCATTTAGTTTACATATGCCTATGGGCAAGAATATTATTTTGAATAATTGTTATTACGTTCCCTCTATTGTGAATAATATTTTTTATATTCCTATGTTGGATGTGGATGGTTTTTCATTTATTATTAAGAATAATGAATGTTCTATCCTTAGATATAATGTTCTTTTTTGGACGTGGCATTTTAAATAATGGTCTGTATGTATGTAACGTAGAGCGTGATTTACTTCAGATTGAACAAACTAATAAAAGAAAACGAGATGATGAAAATCTGACCTATTTATGGCACTATAGGCTAGGTCATATTAGTGAAAATAGACTTCAGACATTGCATAAGGAAGGGTTACTTGACCCCTTTGATTTTGAATCATATCCTACATGCGAGTCTTGTCTATTGGGTAAAATGACCAAATCTCCATTTAGTGGATATGGAGAGAGGGCTTCAGATTTGCTAGGATTGGTACACACAGATGTATGTGGACCAATGTCTACGCAAGCCATGGGTGGATTTTCGTACTTCATTACTTTCATAGATGATAGATCTAGATTCAGATATGTAAATTTGATGAAACACAAGTCTGAAGCCTTTGAAAAGTTCAAAGAATATAAACATGAAGTGGAGAAACAAACCAAACACAGTATTATAACTCTTCGATCAGATCGAGGTGGTGAATATTTGAATGGAGAGTTTCTAGATTATCTCAAAGAAAATGGTATAGTCTCTCAGTGGACTCCTCCATATACTCCACAGTTAAATGGGGTATGTGAAAGGAGAAATCGAACTTTGTTAGACATGGTTCGGTCCATGATGAGCTATGCAAATCTTCCAGTATTCCTATGGGGTTATGCATTGGAAACCTCAACATATTTACTGAATAAGGTGCCTTCCAAATCTGTTCCTCAAACACCATATGAGATATGGAAAGAAAGGAAACCGAGTCTTAAACACGTTAAGATTTGGGGATATCCAGCTTATGTCAAGAAAGTTGACCCAGATAAGCTGGAATCTCGATCCGTAAAATGTAATTTTATGGGATATCCTAAAGAGACTTTGGGGTATTACTTTTACACCGATCATCGGGTGTTTGTCTCCAAACATGCTACCTTCTTGGAAAAGGAGTTTATCTTTGAAGGAAACAGTGGGAGCAAAATTGAAATTGATGAAGTTCAAGAAGCACAAACTACTACGGATCAAGTGGAAACACCTGTTCAGACTGAACAACCTTCTGTAGAACAGCCCATTCGTAGGACGGGGAGAGTGTTTGAGAGGTATTATGGCCTTGTCATTGAGAATGACAATGAGTTGTCAATCATTGATGATGACAACCCTGTGACCTATAATGAGGCTATGAGTAGTGTTGACTCAGAGAAATGGCATAGTGCCATGAAATCCGAAATGGAATCTATGTATACCAACCAAGTATGGACTCTGGTTTAGGCGCCTGAAGGTGTTAAGCCTATTGGGTGCAAGTGGGTATACAAAAGAAAGATTGGAGCAGATGGCCAGGTGGAGACCTATAAGGCCAGGCTCGTGGCAAAAGGATTCAAACAAAGGCAATGGATTGACTTTGATGAAACTTTTTTGCCTGTAGCCCTGTTAAAATTAATTCGGATTTTGCTTGCGATTGTTGCTTACTACGACTATGAAATCTGGCAAATGGACGTGAAAACGGCCTTCCTCAATGGGGAACTTGAGGAGGAAGTGTATATGACACAGCTAGAGGGTTTTCTTTCCAAGGGAAATGAACACCTAGTGTGTAAGCTGCTGCGAACCATATATGGTTTAAGGCAAGCTTCTCGTAGATGGAACATCCGTTTTGATGAGACAATCAAAGAGTTTGGTTTTATCAAAAACATAGATGAACCATGTGTCTACAAGAAGGTTAGTAGGAGCGCGGTAACATTTCTTGTATTGTATATGGATGACATACTTCTTATAGGAAATGATATACCGATGCTACAATCAGTCAAAGTATGGCTATCAAAGAACTTCACTATGAAGGACTTGGGAGAAGCATTCTACATTCTCGGTATGAAGATCTATAGAGATAGATCTAGAAGAATGATAGGTCTTACCCAGGGTACATACATCCAGAAAGTGCTTAAAAGGTTTAGCATGGAAAACTCCAAAAGTGGTCTCATACCGATGAGCCATGGAGTGTCTCTTTCCGAAAAAATGTCTCCTAAGACACCTGAGGAAAGAGAGCGTATGAGTAAGATTCCTTATGCTTCAGCAATAGGATCTATCAGGTACGCGATGTTGTGTACAAGGCCTGATGTTGCTTATTCAATTAGTGTGACGAGCAGATATCAGTCCAATCCAGGTGAAGACCACTGGAAAGCAGTGAAAAACATCCTTAAGTACTTGCGAAGGACTCAGGACATTTTTCTTATTTTTGGTGGTGAATCTGAGTTGAAAATAGAGGGTTATACTGACTCTAGTTTTCAATCAGAAAGTGATAGCAAATCCATGTCAGGGTACGTGTTTACTCTAAATGGTGGTGCAATTCAGATTGTTGAAAGAGGAGATGTCAACGTTGAGAGAGTTGACATACATAACAACGTAGAAGACCCACTCACAAAGCCACTTTCTCAGAGTCACTTTGATCGTCATAAAGACAAGATGGGTATTAGATACCAGAGTGATTGGCTGTAGTACAAATGGGAGATTGAAAGAGATATATCCTAAGTCCAATCATGTATGAGGATTTAGGAATAACTTTTATGTAATCTGTTTTGATTTAATTGATATTAATAAAAGGCTTGTTTTGTTTTTATTGCGGGCTCTATCTATTTAAATGTTTAAATAAGATATACCACAGTTTAGAGTAAAGCTTTTATGGATTGTGATGAGATCATAATAATGAGAGCTAAAAGATGATAACTCTAAACTTAAATAGTTCTTGGTCGTAGGATTACTAACTGGTAATTAATAATCCACAAAGATCGGTACATACTATGCTTGTTTCATTATGAAGGATGTCTGTTCTCATAGACATGTGTGTATTGACACTATAGCTAGTATGCAGGTGCTTATTATAGAATAAGTTCACTGAACATGACTCACACAGCTGAACAACTGATGGAGTTCACTCACGTGTTAGCAGTTGTTCATATAGTGATAGTTGTACAAGTATCCTTAGACTTGAGGTCATCATAGTCATCTTGTGTACACTGAACTATGCTTTGGTTTAGTTCTTAGTCTCAAGGGACAATTATAAGGGCTCTACTTGGTATAGGAATTTGTACACAAAGATAATGTATGATCAATAAAGGAGCTACCCCTTCCAGTGTAGGAAGAGAATGTTCAATACTGATCCACTAAAGTTAGTTCTGGAATCTCTGGCCAGAGTGAATGAAATTAGAAAGGAGTTTCTAATTTATATTAAATAGAACTAAGCATAGTGAATGGGAAAACAAGTGATTAAATAAGATAGGTTTGACACAAGTTCCATACCTTGTATTTAATCGTGACATTGCAGGGTAGAAGGAATTGATTGTACGGTAACTACTCACTGAATAGGTTCTTGGTATTCTAAGCAGTGAATTCGTATTATCCGGATAGTCACGATATGCTGAAAAGTATCCCTCACAAAGTAGAATAAATATGATTAATTAATTAATCATATTTAATGAATTAGAGAATTTATATAAATAATGATATAATAGTTTTATTATTATTTATTTCTACTACCGGCTTAATATTGAACCTACAGGGTCACACCATAAAAGAGAATGATTTAATGGTGGAGGAATTAATTAATAATGGCTGATAATTATTTATTTATGAAATAAATAATTAATTGGCAAATTTAATAATTGATTAAATGAGATTTAATTTGTTAGTCCCTTAACAATGTAGCAAGAATTACAGAAGGGGGGTTGAATGGAATTCTTGAACCTTTTTCTTGAAATAAAAATGTTCAACTCGATTATTGATATATTTGTTTTGATTAGCACAATGTGGAATATAAACTTAAATGAATCAAAACACAAGTAATTAAAAACAAGAGTCTTTAAAAACTTTTTGGTGGATTTAAACAATTCCTTCAGAGATATATATAATATATCGAGAGGACTCTGTGTGCAGAAATGCTCACAGCTGCTTACAAAATAGAACTACTGAGAATACAGGAAATGCTAAAGATTATGCTTACAAAGATTTCTCTGTTTTTGTGTTTCTCAGCTATCTCAGTTATTTTTCTATTTGCTACTCTCTTGGTTTATATAATACCAAGATTACAAAGTCAAAAAGACTGAACAAATATAAAATCTAACAGTCTTAATCTTTGCTGCTTTTCGTCCTCTATTACCCAGTTAATGGGCTTCCACAATGTGTTTGTATCCAACTCGAAAGCTGCGTGTCAGCTTTCACTGTTCAACTGATGTTTGAATTCTTGATATGATCATCCGTCGACTTTCAGATCATCCGTCGATGACTTAATTGATCATCCGTCGACTGCTATGTTAAACATCCGTTGATAGTCATTTGATCATCCTTCGAAGGCTTTGTTAATCATCCGTCGGTAGCTATTTTGGCACTTGACTTCATTTCACTTATACAGAATTACAAGACATTACTTATGTACAATTAATCAACCTATTCTGCATATCTAGTTAAAGTCAACATGACTTATATGCTACTACAGATTCTATACAAAGGTGCATACATCACTGTGCTACAAACTTATTATTACATAAGCTACTCAATCGATGGATAATAAGTTAATCATCCATCGGGACTATAATGAGTTATCCGTCGGGACTATAATTCTTATCCGTCGAGTGCTCTTATTTCACAAGTGAAATCTACTTAGATGTTTTGTTTAAGTGATCATCAAGTACACAACATATTCATAACAATCTCCCCCAATTTATGTCTACTGGAATTGTAGCCATAAATTAAGAGATACTTGATGATAACAAAACATTCTAAACATATATCTTTAAAGATAAGTAGATAAAACTGAAAGTGCTTCAATTAAACAAAATGTACAAGGTTTGGCTCACAGTCAGTTCAAGATGCTCCTCTAGCCTGAACAGGTTTTTCTAGTTTCTTGAAGGTCTGGATCTTCTTCCAAGCTTTCTGTTATTTTCTTCAATTTGATTCTGGAGCTGCCTGTGGAATTCTAGTTCATCAGATTCTGAGAGATCTAGCATTTCTTGCATCTCCAAGAGAGTCTCATTGCTAAAGATGCTCAATTGGTCTTCTAGTCTGAAGAATCTTCTCACACCCTTGTCATCCATGAATTCCATCAGCCAGTAGGGCCTTAGATGCACTCTTCTCCCTGTGTATGGGATGATTAGAGTCTTTGGGAGTGCATCTTTAGCTCTAACACTCCTCAGCTCTTCAATCTTCTTCAATACTAGTCTTCTTGCAGTTACATTGAACCCAAAGTTTTTCTTGAAGGATGAATAGACTTTGATCAACACAGCTTGGATTTCTTGAAGTATCCTGTGAAGAGGCCACTGAATCTCCCTTCCTCCTTTGTACTTGAATACCAACCTTTCAGATAGGTTTCTGTATGCATCAATTGCCCTTACTTCATCCAGTTCCTCCAGATAAAGGTTTAGATCTGAGAATTCTTTGATGTCACACAAGAACAAGTAGTCTCCCCTATTGACCTTGGGTTGAGCTTTAACTACTAACTTGGATTTGAGAGGTGGCAGCTTCACTTTCTTGACTGTCCTTGATTTTGTCCTTTTTGGCTTGGTAGGGATTGGCAAGTTGAAGTCAGGAATTGGTAATTTATCCCACTCTATTGGCTCATCTTTTGGCACAATAGGCTCTCCATATATGTTCCTGTAGGGGTCCACCACCCTTATGTCTTCAAATACCATAGAGGGCTTTGATGCTTGAGTTTTAGCTGGTGTGGATTTCTTAGGAAATTGATCTTCCAATTCCTTGTCAATAACATCCAGTTTCCTTTTAGTTCTTCTAGCCAATTTTTTCTTGGGGATTTCTTCTGTTCTTCAATCTTCTTCTTTGATTCAGCAGCTTTAGATGGTTGAGAAAGAATTTGTTGAGAAGAATTCACAGCCTGTAGCTTGGCCAAGATAGCAATATGTTCTTTCTTTTGTTTAGACTTCTTTGCATCTAGAGCAGCTTGCCTCTTTTCCTGCTTTAATCTGGCGTTTTCTTCTTTTTTTGCTTGAGCAAACTGTGGATGTCCAGCTACCACACAAATTTCCTTTCCATTTCTGAATATCTTAGCAATTCTCCTTTTTGAAGCTGAATCAGCTGGATCTTTATAGAAGACAATGGATCTTGACAGAAGCTTCTTTTCATCAGGCTTGGGTGTCTCATACACAGTGTCCAAGGGATTCTTCAAAGATGACTTTGGATAATTTGCCCTTGGTTTGAGAATTATTTCAGCCTTTTGTGATTTGATGCAGGAAGATTGTCCTTTCTCCAGATAGTTCATGCTCATCTCATTCACACTGATTGGCTTGACATGAGAGTGATGGATGGATGACTTAACTGGCTCCTCAACTAGTTTAAACTTTCTCTGAATTTCCTCATCAATCTTTTCCCAGTTGATTAAACTCAACTTTCCTTTTTCAGCAACTTACAAATTTGCTACTGCTGCTTCAATTAGATCTATACCATCTGCAACTGGTGGCTTGGAGATAGTAATTGAAGGTACAATTACTTTGCTGATTTGTACTTGAAGTTTCTCCCCCTCTATTGGTCCTTTCTCCCCCTTACTTGATTCTCTCTCCCCCTTTTTTTTATCATCAAGTTGAGGAGTTAGGCCTTGTGCTTTAACCAGTTGCATGAGAAGATTTGTCTGAGTCTGTTGATTTTGAAGAAGAATAGCCACTGAATCTTCAATAACTTGAACTCTGTTTTCCAGCTTGGCTAGCTTCTTTTCAGATTCTGATTCTCTCCTTAATCTTAGTAGTAGATCTTGCATGCTACCATATGGCATTACTGAATCCAGCTTCTCAGAGTTATAGGTCTTCAAGTCAGCTATATCTCTTTTTAATTCATCCACACTGAGATTCTGTCTTAAGTGCTGGATCTTCATTAGATGTAGAGAGTCTAGGTGATCTTGCATGGGACTGTGTCTTTAGCACCAGTTTGCACTGTGTGTGTGCCCTGTGCATCCCCAGTAGTTTTGGATTTCTTCTTTCTAGTGTAAGTTTGGGGTGAGCTTGTGTCCCTAACCCTTTTGGCCTGTGCTCTTGGATGAGAGCTTTTTTCAATAGCCACATCCTTTTGGGAGGATGCAGCTAGAAGTGAGCTTTTGTCCTTTTTAAGCACTGCAGTTTGTTGGGAAACTGCAGTGTGGCTAGGCTGGGATTCACTCAACTCTCCAACCTTATCCTTGGGGTTTCTTTGATGTTCACCCCTTCCCTCACATATCTGACCCTCCTTCACACTCCCCTCTTTGGCTTTGGTAGATTTTTCAACTGGTACCTTTTGAGAGATACCAGAGGGGGTTTTCTTTGATTTGGATTTGGAAATTACAGTTGATTTGGCAGCTTTGGTAGGCAACTGTTTGGTCATTGTCACAGTTGTCATAGCTATGCCTGAAGTCAAAGAAATAGAGGAGATTGGAATAGTTGAGGGTATGGATGAACTTACCTCACTTACCTGAGGTGTCAGCATTACAGGGAAATAGAACATTGGCACATCCCTATGGTGGTTGGCTCTGTTCAAATCTGCAATGATTCTTCTCTTTTGAACCCAACAAGCTAATTTGTTTTTTGGGTTCTCAAGTGCAATTTTTTGACAAAGATGGTTAGCCAATAGCATAAAAAATCTAGCATAATATATGTTCTTTCCCCTTTTGGCTAACTCACCTAGTTTAAAACCTAACTCATATATGACAAGGTCACTGAAATTGTAAAATTAGTCTGTAACTAGCATGTTTAGCATGTTAAGCATGGAAATGTTCACAAAATCAAAATTACTGATTTTTCCAGAGAAAACTTTAGTTACAACATCACACATAAAACTCCATTCCTTCCTAAGACCTAATCTCCTAATATCACTTAGCTTATTAGTAGGAAGTGCATAATGCATGGAATTAAGCATATTGATCAAATCAGTGTCAGTGTGTGGTAAAGTTACATTATCATCAGGAATCTTGAAACATGCTTTTATCACATCACTATTGATACAGAATTCATTACCTTTGATGGTCAGAGTGATGGTTTTGTCAGTAGAGTTGTAAATTGCAGAGGTCCGCATCTCTTCTACAACTTCACAAAAGATTGTGGGTTATTCAAGCATGGAAAAACTTAACTTGCACTTCTTCACGAAGTCCATCATCTTGTGATAGTCTTCTGATTGTTGAATGCCCTTGTTGACCAAAGCAGTGAAGTTGTTCTTCTCATAAATGAACCCAGTCTGAGACATAATCTTTACTACAGGTGCCATTGTTAGAGAAGGAAAGCTTGAAGAGAAAGAGGATTTTTGCTTGAGAGAGAATGAAATAAACACAGTTGAATTTGAGAATGATAAAAGAAAATGATTAGAATGAAATAAGCTTTTATACTTTGCTCAAAAACAACGGATAAAAATAATAAAGAGAAGTAAATTACCCAATAGAAATTGTCTAAATTAGCCGTTTTAAAAATAAACTGTAAAAATTCCACTCATTATCCGTCGTGTAATGCTTACAAACTGTAAGTATACTCGATGGATAATGTTCAGGGAATTAACAGTTAAGATTTAGACACTTCGACGGATGAGGATAAACTGTTATCCGTCGAGTTTTAAAAGATTCCAGAAAAATAATTGATTTTTATTTGCACATTGTATATCGACGGATGACTTAACTTGATGGATAATGGCCATCCGTCGAGATACAAATTTTGACTTAGCCAAAATTTCATCCATGACTAAAAATCAGTTAAATTTCTGGCTACTTTTCAACTTGCAAAATAACTCAGATAGATTCAAGAGTAATTAAGCATACCTAACTCACTTACCAACCTAGAAAAGGTGGATTCATCCAGTGGCTTGGTAAATATATCTATAAGTTGCTTCTCACTAGGAACAAAATGTAACTTTACAGTACCATTCATTACATGTTCCCTTATGAAATGGTACTTGATATCTATGTGCTTTGTCCTTGAATGTTGCACTGAATTTCAGTGATGGCAATTGCACTTGTGTTATCACAGAAAATAGGAATCCTCTCAACTTGCAAACCATAGTCTAGCAATTGATTTTTCATCCATAAAATCTGTGCACAGCAACTTCCAGCAGCAATATATTCAGCTTCAGCTGTAGAGGTATAAACTGAATTTTGCTTTTTACTGAACCAGGACACAAGCTTGTTTCCTAGAAATTGACAAGTTCCTGTTGTGCTTTTTCTGTCAATTCTGCAACCTGCATAGTCTGCATCTGAATAATCAGTTAGATCAAAACCAGAATCTCTAGGATACCAAATGCCAAGTTTTGGTGTTCCCTTGAGATATCTGAAAATTCTCTTAATAGCTATTAAGTGAGACTCTCTAGGATCAGCCTGAAATCTAGCACATAAATATGTAGCAAACATTATATCTGGCCTACTAGCTGTTAAGTACAGAAGTGAGCCAACCATGCCTCTATAACTTGAAATATCCACAGACTTTTCAGTAGTTTTTAGTTCAAGCTTAGTTGCAGTGGCCATGGGAGTTTTTGCAGATGTGCAATCCATTAGATCAAACTTCTTTAAAAGATCAAAAATATATTTAGTTTGACTAATAAATATTCCATCACTAACTTGCTTAACTTGTAAACCAAGAAAGTAAGTTAGTTCTCCCATCATACTCATTTCATACTTACTTTGCATCAGTTTGGCAAACTTTTTATAAAATTTCTCATCTGTAGAGCCAAATATAATATCATCTACATAAATTTGAACAAGTATGCTAGAGCCATTAACATTTTTAAAAAATAAAGTTTTATCTACAGTACCTCTTGTGAAGTGATTTTCCAAAAGGAACTTTGATAAAGTGTCATACCAGGCTCTAGGTGCTTGCTTCAGTCCATAAAGTGCTTTCAGTAGATAATAGACATACTCTGGAAAATTTGGATCTTCAAAGCCAGGAGGTTGACTAACATACACTTCTTCCTTTAAATCTCCATTCAGAAAGGCATTTTTGACATCCATTTGATAGACCTTGAAATTGGCATGGGCTGCATAGGCTAAGAAGATTCTGATGGCTTCAAGTCTTGCAACAGGAGCAAATGTTTCATCAAAATCTATTCCTTCTTGCTGGCAATAGCCTTTAGCAACCAATCTGGCTTTGTTCCTTACTACTATGCCATTTTCATCCATCTTGTTTCTGAATACGCATTTGGTGTCTATTGGATTCTTTCCTTTAGGTTTGGGTACCAGCTTCCATACTTTATTCCTTTCAAATTGGTTTAACTCCTCCTGCATAGCTAAAATCCAATCAGGATCTAACAAGGCTTCTTCTACCTTCTTTGGTTCTTCCTTTGACAGAAAGCTGCTGTATAGACATTCTTCTTGAGTTGCTCTCCTGGTTTGAACTCTAGAAGAAACATCACCAATAATCAGTTCAAAGGGGTGATCTTTTGTCCATTTCCTTGGTTGAGGTAGATTAGCTCTAGATGAAGAGACCTCAATGTTGTCTTGATGTGTGATTGAGTTATGATTGCTAGAAACTCCCCCTGAGTTTGTGGATTTGTGATTTGAGAAAGGGGTACTTTCTATGGGTGATCTGCCTTGACTTCCTTCTTCTTTTGATAACCCGACGGATGGTGAATCTTGAGTACCGACGGATGAGGCAGGTTGTCTACCGACGGATAACACAGATTGCCTTCCGACGGATGAAGCATTTTGCAACTCGACAGATGTTGAGTTTTGTGCTTCATTGGTGGTAGATTTGTCTGCATTATCCTTAGACACTGTTTCTTAATCACTCTCATCATCACTTTCATCACTAACCATCTCAACATTGTCGAATTTGAGACTCTCATGGTAATCTCCATCTTTTAGTCCTTCAATCTTTTTATCATCAAATACAACATGTATAGATTCCACAACAATGTTGGTTCTTAGATTGTAGACTCTATATGCTTTACCAACAGCATATCCAGCAAAAATTCCTTCATCTGCTTTGGCATCAAACTTCCCATTTTGATCAGTTTGATTTCTCAGAATATAGCATTTACAACCAAAGACATGAAGAAAGTTAGAGTTGGCTTCTTGTTCTTGAACAATTGATAAGGTGTCATGCATCTTGCTTGATTAATCAGAGAGATGTTCTGAGTGTAGCATGCAGTGTTTACAGCTTCAGCCCAGAAATATGTTGGTAATTTTGATTCTTCAAGCATTGTCCTTGCAGCTTCAATAAGAGATCTATTCTTTCTTTCCACTACTCATTTGCAAAATGCCCTGCCAAGCCACATTTGAAACATTTGAATTTTGACTTATCCACCATGTTTCTATTTGGCTTGGCTGCTCCAAAGTTCTTTTTGAACTTGAGCTTGGCAAATCTTCTTGAAAGGAATGCTAGGTGCTCATCAATATCCTCCATGTCATCTTGGCTCAATGATTCTTCACTTTCTGCAGCTAGCCCCTTACCCTTGCTTTCACAGACCTTTGAAGTTGATTCCACAGCTTCCATCTTCACTTCTTTCTCCTTTTCCAGATCAGCAACTAGTGCAATGGATCCTCCTTTCTTCTTTCCTCTCTCCATTCTTTCATCCTGCTCTATCTCAAGCTCATAGGTTTTCAGAATGCCATACAGTCTCTCTAAAGTAAACTCCTTATAATCTTGTGAGTTTCTCAATGAGATTGTCATTGGTTTCCATTCCTTTGGAAGAGATCTGAGAAATTTCATATTGGAGTCTTTAGTCTGATAGACTCTTCCATGCAACTTAAGAGCATTTAGTAGTTTTTTGGAATCTACTAAAAATGTCAGTGAGTGACTCACTTTCTTCATTGTGAAAATGCTCATATTGCTGAATCAGGAGCTGCATTTTATTTTCTCTTACTTGCTCAGTACCATCACAGATTATCTGTATTATGTCCCAAACTTCCTTGGCAGTCTTGCAGTTGATTATGTTATCAAACATGTCTGCATCAAGACTATTGAACAGAATGTTCATGGCCTTTTTATCTTTCCAGACTTGTTCAATGTCAGGATTAGACCATTCATGCCTTGGCTTTGGAACAGATGGCTCATTTCCTGTTGTAGCTCTCATTGGAACATGAGGGCCTCTTTCTATGCAGTCCACATAGGCCTCATCTTGAGAGATCATGTGAAGATGCATCTTTACCTTCCAATGATGGTAATTACCTTTATCAAGAAAAGGAATCTTGACTCCAACATCTTTCTTGTTCATCTTGCTGAATTGTTTTGATCTTTAAACTCTTTGTAGATTAAGAGCTTGCTCTGATACCAATTTTTAGTCTCTTAACAATGTAGCAAGAATTACAGAAGGGGGGTTGAATGGAATTCTTGAACCCTCTGAAATAAAAATGTTCAACTCGATTATTGATATATTTGTTTTGATTAGCACAATGCGGAATATAAACTTAAATGAATCAAAACACAAGTAATTAAAAACAAGAGTCTTTAAAAACTTTCTGGTGGATTTAAACAATTCCACCAGAGATATATATAATATATCGAGAGGACTTTGTGTGCAGAAATGCTCACAGCTGCTTACAAAATAGAACTACTGAGAATACAGGAAATGCTAAAGATTATGCTTACAAAGATTTCTCTGTTTTTGTGTTTCTCAGCTATCTCAGTTATTTTTCTATTTGCTACTCTCTTGGTTTATATAATACCAAGATTACAAAGTCAAAAAGACTGAACAAATATAAAATCTAACAGTCTTAATCTTTGCTGCTTTTCATCCTCTATTACCCAGTTAATGGGCTTCCACAATGTGTTTGTATCCAACTCGACGGCTGTGTGTCAGCTTTCACTGTTCAACTGATGTTTGAATTCTTGATATGATCATCCGTCGACTTTCAGATCATCCGTCGATGACTTAATTGATCATCGGTCGACTGCTATGTTAAACATCCGTTGATAGTCATTTGATCATTCGTCGAAGGCTTTGTTAATCATCCGTCGGTAGCTATTTTGGCACTTGACTTCATTTCACTTATACAGAATTACAAGATATTACTTATGTACAATTAATCAACCTATTCTGCATATCTAGTTAAAGTCAACATGACTTATATGCTACTACAGATTCTATAAAAAGGTGCATACATCACTGTGCTACAAACTTATTATTACATAAGCTACTCACTCGATGGATAATAAGTTAATCATCCGTCGGGACTATAATGAGTTATCCGTCGGGACTATAATTCTTATCCGTCGAGTGCTACATTATTTCACCAAGTGAAATCTACTTAGATGTTTTGTTTAAGAGATCATCAAGTACACAACATATTCACAACATAATTGATTATAAATTAATTAAGAAAAGGTTCTTAATATTATTAATTAAGAATTTAATTTTTGGAAATTAAATCAAGTGAGAGAATTATTTCTAAAGAGTTTAGAAAAAGGATTAATAATTAAAAGGTGTTTTAATTATTAGTGAGAATAATAAAGGGTTAATAATAATAATATTTTATGGGAAAATTTTCAGCTGAAAATTTTGCCTATAAATATACTAGTATAGACCCTATTTTTGCCTCAACCAAAAAGATTTACAAAATCCTAATTCTCTTTATCTCCTCCTCCTTCATTACATCGTTTTCTTGGTGGATACCGGTGGAGTGCTTCACACTTGAGGAGCAGCTGCTAAGGATCTCCGTTCATCGTTTTTGAATCACTATTAAAGACCTCCACCTTTCCATTAATGTAAAGCTTCTTAAGGTAAACATACTGAACTACGAATTAAATATTATTTTTTTGCATGGATCCTGCGGAGGGTTTCAGTTTTTTTAAGATTAAATTTACGTTTTCGCTGCGTTTATGTGCTAAAAACCCTTCAGTTGTTGGGTACAAGTCCCCGGGGTTGTGTTTGGGTAGGCCTTTTGGTTCTTGGCACTTGGAAATTTTTTATCATTTTCCTTTGATTTGTGGCCCCTAACCCCGAGGTGTTGTTGGGTACAAGTCCTCGGGGTTGTGTTTGGGTAGGCCTTTAGGTTCTTGATACTTGGAATTTTTTTTTTCATTTTTTCTTTGATTTGTGGCCTCTAACCCCGGGGTGTTGTTGGGTACAAGTCCCCGGGGTTGTGTTTGGGTAGGCCTTTAGGTTTTTGATACTTGGAATTTTTTTTCATTTTTCCTTTGATTTGTGGCCCCTAACCCCGGGGTGTTATTGGGTACAAGTCCCTGGGGTTGTGTTTGGGTAGGCCTTTAGGTTCTTGATACTTGGATTTTTTTTTTCATTTTCCCTTTGATTTGTGGCCCCTAACCCCGAGGTGTTGTTGGGTACAAGTCCCCGGGGTTGTGTTTGGGTAGGCCTTTTGGTTCTTGGCACTTGGAATTTTTTTATCATTTTTCTTTTGATTTGTGGCCCCTAACCCCGGGGTGTTGTTGGGTAGAAGTCCCCGGGGTTGTGTTTGGGTAGGCCTGGGTGCATATGTGACATTCGGGTAGTACTTTAGCGCTTTTCCCGAAGTGTCAGGCGGTGGTTGAGTTTCTTGTACGAATATATGTGTGAGTATATGTATATATACGAAACGTTGCAGTTCCCCCCTCCCCCTTTTTCTCCTCAAAAGCCGCGCCTGTTAAATAATTACAGCGATGTAATCATTAACTGCGGCGGTTATTTTCTTGACACTCAGGATTGCGCCACGTGTCTTCATTTGAAGGACAGGATTGCGTGGCAATCTAGTGGGTTACTTCTTCATTTGTGCCTATAAATACTCCATCTCTGTCATTTCTTTTTTCTTTACGCAATTGCAAACACAAAAACTCTCTGTAACTTTTCTCCAAGGCGAATTTGGGAGCTTTTCTCTTTGAAGCCGCCTTATTTCTCCTGCTTTCTTGTAAGTTTTCGAACTTTTCTTCGTTCTCTTTTCTTTTGTGAATATTTAACGAATATTTATAGTCTAAGTTCTTAGAATGCATGTGTGTCCAAACATCTGAATCAATTTACTTTTATTGTGTCGAGTTTTGGTGAATCGAACAGGTTATTGTTTATTGTTTGGATTTATAATTTTTGCTTGCATAGAAATAGTTGATGCTTGTAGTGAATCTGGGTTCGTGTTTTGGTGTCTGTATTTGCACGAATAAGAGGTTTAATTTATGCAAAAATCTGGGCTTGTTCTTTGTTTTTTTGACTGTTCGTGACATGTGTTGTAGGTGTATATATGTATGTATAGGTTGTGTGATGTACTTAGGATTAATAATTAAAAGGTGTTTTAATTATTAGTGAGAATAATAAAGGGTTAATAATAATTATATTTTATGGGGAAATTTTCAGCTGAAAATTTTGCCTATAAATATACTAGTATAGACCCTATTTTTGCCTCAACCAAAAAGATTTACAAAATCCTAATTCTCTTCATCTCCTCCTCCTTCATTACATCGTTTTCTTGGTGGATATCGGTGGAGTGCTTCACACTTGAGGAGCAGCTGCTAAGGATCTCCGTTCATCGTTCTTGAATCGCTATTAAAGACCTCCACCTTTCCATTAATGTAAAGCTTCTTAAGGTAAACATACTGAACTACGAATTAAATATTATTTTTTCGCATGGATCCTGCGGAGGGTTTCGGTTTTTTTTTAAGATTAAATTTACGTTTTCGCTGTGTTTATGTGCTAAAAACCCTTCAGTTGTTGGGTACAAGTCCCCGGGGTTGTGTTTGGGTAGGCCTTTTGGTTCTCGGCACTTGGAAATTTTTTATCATTTTCCTTTGATTTGTGGCCCCTAACCCCGAGGTGTTGTTGGGTACAAGTCCTCGGGGTTGTGTTTGGGTAGGCCTTTAGGTTCTTGATACTTGGATTTTTTTTATCATTTTTTCTTTGATTTGTGGCCTCTAACCCCGGGGTGTTGTTGGGTACAAGTCCCCGGGGTTGTGTTTGGGTAGGCCTTTAGGTTTTTGATACTTGGAATTTTTTTTCATTTTTCCTTTGATTTGTGGCCCCTAACCCCGGGGTGTTATTGGGTACAAGTCCCTGGGGTTGTGTTTGGGTAGGCCTTTAGGTTCTTGATACTTGGATTTTTTTTTTCATTTTCCCTTTGATTTGTGGCCCCTAACCCCGAGGTGTTGTTGGGTACAAGTCCCCGGGGTTGTGTTTGGGTAGGCCTTTTGGTTCTTGGCACTTGGAATTTTTTTATCATTTTTCCTTTGATTTGTGGCCCCTAACCCCGGGGTGTTGTTGGGTAGAAGTCCCCGGGGTTGTGTTTGGGTAGGCCTGGGTGCATATGTGACATCTGGGTAGTACTTTAGCGCTTTTCCCGAAGTGTCAGGCGGTGGTTGAGTTTCTTGTACGAATATATGTGTGAGTATATGTATATATACGAAACGTTGCAGTTCCCCCCTCCCCCTTTTTCTCCTCAAAAGCCGCGCCTGTTAAATAATTACAGCGATGTAATCATTAACTGCGGCGGTTATTTTCTGGACACTCAGGATTGCGCCACGTGTCTTCATTTGAAGGACAGGATTGCGTGGCAATCTAGTGGGTTACTTCTTCATTTGTGCCTATAAATACTCCATCTCTGTCATTTCTTTTTTCTTTACGCAATTGCAAACACAAAAACTCTCTGTAACTTTTCTCCAAGGCAAATTTGGGAGCTTTTCTCTTTGAAGCCGCCTTATTTCTCCTGCTTTCTTGTAAGTTTTCGAACTTTTCTTCGTTCTCTTTTCTTTCGTGATTATTTAACGAATATTTATAGTCTAAGTTCTTAGAATGCATGCGTGTCCAAACATCTGAATCAATTTACTTTTATTGTGTCGAGTTTTGGTGAATCGAACAGGTTATTGTTTATTGTTTGGATTTATAATTTTTGCTTGCATAGAAATAGTTGATGCTTGTAGTGAATCTGGGTTCGTGTTTTGGTGTCTGTATTTGCACGAATAAGAGGTTTAATTTATGCAAAAATCTGGGCTTGTTCTTTGTTTTTTTGACTGTTCGTGACATGTGTTGTAGGTGTATATATGTATGTATAGGTTGAGTGATGTACTTTGGTATTTTGATTTTGAGGTTAACTGTTTCTGAGGAGCTTTTGTGTTTCTTTCTTTTTCCTTTTCTTCCCGAAATGGCATAGACTCCGGGGTTATATGGTTAGGAGGGGTAGAAGGAAACAATTGGCTAACCTGAAACGTAGACCTGACCCTCCCCATTTTGGATTTCCCGAACATTCTTCGAGTGACTCTTCCCCGGAACCAGAAAATATGCCTCCCCGTCGCCAAACTATAGTTGAGGAGTTGCCTACCTTCCTATTAAACCCCGGGCAAACTTTGGGTAGGAGAGATGGGTCTTGGGTAGACATAGATCATTACTATGTTCAGACCCGTAAGAATAGCCCTCCCACGATTACTACTTCAGGGACCTTACTACTGCTTACAGGCCCGGGGGCATAGAACCTTATGATGGGGCCCGTATGGATCAGATTTTCTACAATGCTCCCGGGACTAGGTATGTTCCAGCTCCCCGTCATCCCGACCTCTCCGAGTATACCTTTCAGCAGATAGATGATCTAGTGAAGGCCGTTTTCCATTTCGGGGATGATATGGAGTGGAGGTGGCCCGAGCCTCACGAGAGGGTTTATCACCGCCCCGTTGGTGGTTGGGTAGGAATTCATTTAGAGCATCTACGTAGTATGAGGCCCAACCTTCATCAATTTACCAAGTCTCCGTGTCGCGATGTCTACGGGATACCTTTCACCCAGTTGGCCCCGAATTCTGTTAAGTGGGTTTCTTGGTTCCTTGCCTGCTATCATGTAAAGAAGTATCTTCCCACGTTTAAACTTTTCCACTACCTTTTTAAGATTAAGAAGTCCACCTTGCCTCCCCTTTTTGAGTTTACCTTTAATATAGATGGTTCTGGGCTCCATTCCGATGCCAAAAAAGCTCCCGTCTTTATGTTGAACTCGCTCCAGGGCTGACACCAGGTGTTCATCTTCGTCCGGGTCTGGGACCTGGAGTTTATGCCTTTGTACAAAACTGTTTTGAAAAATAACAGGTTCCCATCCGAGCGGCTCGGTGGAGATGCCCTGGTGAAGATGTATGACTTTGTGGTTGCTCTTGGTGCCCAGTGGACCAGGGATACCTTTTTAGATAACCAAACATTATTTAATATTGGTTGTAAGTGCTTTACATTAGTAGTTTTTGAAAGAGATATGTCCTAAGTCCAATCATGTATGAGGATTTAGGAATAACTTTTATGTAATCTGTTTTGCTTTCATTGATATTAATAAAAGACTTGTTTTGTTTTTATTGCGGGCTCTATCTATTTTAAGTATTTAAATAAGATATATCACAGTTTAGAGTAAATCTTTTTATGGATTGTGATGAGATCATAATAATGAGACCTAAAAGATGATAACTCTAAACTTAAATAGTTCCTGGTCATAGGATTACTAACCGGTAATTAATAATCCGCAAAGATCGGTACATACTATGCTTGCTTCATTATAAAGGATGTCTGTTCTCATAGACATCTGTGTGGTGACACTATAGCTAGTATGTAGATGCTTATTATAGAATAAGTTCACTGAACATGACTCACAGCTGAACAACTGATGGAGTTCACTCACGTGTCAGCAGTTGTTCACATAGTGATAGTTGTACAAGTATCCTTAGACTTGAGGTCATCATAGTCATCTTGTGTACACTGAACTATGTTTTGGTTTAGTTCTTAGTCTCCAGGGACAATTATAAGGGCTCTACTGGGTATAGGAATTTGTACACGAAGATAGTGTATGATCAATAAAGGATCTACCCCTTCCAGCGAAGGAAGAGAATATTCAATGTTGATCCACTTATGCTAGTTCTGGAATCTCTGGCCACAGTGAATGAAATTAGAAAGGAGTTTCTAATTTACATTAAATAGAACTAAGCATAGTGAATGGGAAAGCAAGTGATTAAATAAGATAGGTTTGACACAAGTTCCATGCCTTATATTTAATCGTGACATTGCAGGGTAGAAGGAATTGATTGTACGGTAACTACTCACTGAATAGGTTCTTGGTATTCTAAGCAGTGAATTCGTATTACCCGGATAGTCGCGATATGCTGAGAAGTATCCCTCACGATGTAGAATAAATATGATTAATTAATTAATCATATTTAATGAATTAGAGAATTTATATAAATAATGATAAAATAGTTTTATTATTATTTATTTCTACTACCGGCTTAATATTGAACCTACAGGGTCACACCATAAAGTAGAATGATTTAATGGTGGAGGAATTAATTAATAATGGCTGATAATTATTTATTTATGAAATAAATAATTAATTGGAAAATTTAATAATTGATTAAATGAGATTTAATTGATCATTAATTAATTAAAAAAAAGTGCTTAATATTATTAATTAAGAATTTAATTTTTTGAAATTAAATCAAGTGAGAGAATTATTTCTAAAGTGTTTAGAAAAAGGATTAATAATTAAAAGGTATTTTAATTATTAGTGAGAATAATAAAGGGTTAATAATAATAATATTTTATGGCAAAATTTTCAGCTGAAAATTTTGCCTATTAATATACTATTATAAACCCTATTTTTGCCTCAACCTAAAAATTTACAAAACCCTAATTCTCTCCACCTCCTCCTCCTTCATTACATCGATTTCTTGGTGGATACCGGTGGAGTTCTTCACACTTGAGGAGCAGCTGCTAGGGATCTCCGCTCGTTGTTCTTGGATCACTTTTAAAGGTTAGAAATCGATCCCATATGTTTTAATCACGATTTGTATGCTTTTATTTGGATTTTATATCAAGAAAATTGTTTTACCATGCTTCTGTGATAGATAAAATCCTACAGTTTTTCCCTTGTACTTTTCTTGATGTATATCTTTGCCCTGTTGCTCCTCTTTAAAACCGTTATTCCTTGTGCAGGTCTTCCCTTTCTTAATCATTTCCATTACGCTATGTCGCAACAATTTAAGGATTTGGCCGGAAGGTTCAAGAAGATTGGTGGTGCTATGCAGTTGGACTCAGGAAAGAAGACAGCTGGTGTGGGTAGTGGCTCTCAGACACGGGATGCTGGTTCCTCGGGAAATAGTGTAAGGCAAAGTGCCTCGGTGCTTACTACACCTGTTGTCCCAGAGCCCGAGGAGGTTGAGGTGCTGGAGTTGGAGGAGGAAGAGGTTGGAACTTTAAATCCTCGTAAGAGGAAGGCTGTGGAAGAAGTTGCTGGTGGTTTCGGAACCCCCCAACATAGGAGGGTTGCTGCTTCGGGCCCTACCGAGGAGGAGAGCCAAAAGTTGGTGGAGGAGGATGCGTTGAAGAACCTCTTAGCCCGGATGACATTGGATGATCGCCGGAACGAGATGTTTGAGAACTATGCCACCCCTGCCGACTTTGATTGCTATGCCAAGGAGGATCTGGATACCTTCCTCGATTATCTGGTTCGGGATGTTTCGGAGGTAAGATTGTTCCCTTATCATTTTCCTTTCTACCCTTGCATTAGTATTGAGTCATTTATTTTCAGGTCAATGCTCGGATCAGCGGCTGCTCCACCATTCTTCACAATTACCGCATAAGAGAGGCCAAGAATAAGGACGCGGTGAAGGAGCTAACTAAGGAGAATGAAACCTTCACCAAGTACCGGGAGGTGAAGGAAAGGGAGTCTCGAGAGCATAAGAAGGCTGTTGCTGAGGCGGTGAAGTCTCGGGAGGCTGCGGAGCAGTTGGTTGGATCCCTCCGGGTGGAGGTGGAGAACTTGAAGAAAGAGCTTGCTGCTAGGCCCCGGGCAGAGGAGGTGCTTGAGTCCGTCTGGGGTACCCCCGCTTACTACGAGGAGCTCAACAACAAGATCTTTGAAAAGGTCAACATTTGCTGGGACATTGCTTCTTCTTATTTGGCTGCGAATCCGGGTGGTGATATGGATGGATTCATAGAGTTGTACCTCATAGAAGAGCTCCGTCGTGAAGAAGCCAAAGCTGCTGAGGTGGGTACATCCGGGGCGCAGCCGCCTCCGCCTCCCGAAGGGGGCCGCGAGAAGACTCATCCTCCTCCCGAGAATTGAAGAATTAAGAATGAAGACCCAGGCTTTGTGCCTTGTAATTTGTTTTTCATAGTTTGCTGTCATTTCAGAATTATCCCTTGTGGCCTTAAGACTTTGTTATTTGGATTTCGTTTGAATTTGGTTTGGATTTGTCCCGGGGCTTGGTTTGCCTCGAGAATGCATGTAAATATATTTCCTTTTCGTATTTGGTTTTGTTTTCCTACGTCAAAATTTTTCTAAGTACACGGAGTCCCCGAGAAGGGGTTTAAAATTTTAATTGAATAAAATTTTCTAAGTACACATGGTTTGTGTAATAGTCCCCGAGAAGGGGTTTAAAATTTTAATTGAATAAAGTTTTTTAAGTACACATGGTTTGTGTAATGGTTCCCGGAAAGGGGTTTTAAAATTTTAATTGAATAAAATTTTCTAAGTACACATGGTTTGTGTAATGGTCCCCGGGTAGGGGTATTAAAATTTTAATTGAATAAAATGTTCTAAGTACACATGGTTTGTGTAATGGTTCCCGGGAAGGGGTTTTAATTGAATAAAATTTTCTAAGTACACATGGTTTGTGTGATGGTCCCCGGGAAGGGGTTTAAAATTTTAACTGAATAAATTTTTTTAAGTAATATAGCGACGGTGATCGAATGACAATAGAATAATCTTGAGCTATGGGGTGCTCAAGGTGGGGTTTTAATTTAAATCATAATACATCCAAAATACATTCCGGGGAAAATGTTGAAAATTACATCAAGCTGTCATAGCCTAAAAGTAGAGGAGATCCCGGGATGTGCGCCTTACCTTTACTGGTAGAATTTCCTTAGGCGGGCTCTGTGCCAAGTGTTTAGGACTTCGGTTTCACCGCGATAGCTTAGCTTGTAGGTTCCTGGTCAGAGCACTTCTTTAAACCTATAGGGGCCTTCCCAGTTGGGTTGGATTTTTCCTTGATTTGTTGGGTCCGAGGCCTCGGTGTGCCGGAGTACCAAGTCTCCCGCTTCGTACTCTCTGATTTTTGCCTTCTTCCCAAAGTAGAGTTTTGTCTTTTCTTTGTAGCCTTCCATCCTTTTTACTGCCTTGTCTCTTACCTCATCTAGGAGCACCAGGTTGGTCTTAAGTCCCTCAATATTTGAGATCTCGTCGAAGTTGATGACTCTGTGGGAAGGGGACCCGGTTTCGATTGGTATACGGGCTTCGGTACCGTATGCCAGCTTGAAGGGGGTCTCATTGGTTCCCGTTCTGGGGGTGGTTCTGTAGGACCACAGGACTTTCGGAAGCTCATCAGGCCAAGTTTTCTTGGACTCTTCTAGTCTTTTTTCCAGGCTCTGAAGTATGGTTCTGTTAGTTACTTCGACCTGTCCATTATCCTGAGGATGTGCGACCGATGCCCTTTTGTGCTTGATTCCGAGCTCTTTCAGATATGCCTCGAAGTCGGACCCGACGAACTGCGGGCCGTTGTCGGAGAAGAGAACTACCGGGATCCCGAACCTCATGACGATTGAATCCATAAACTTGATACAATCTTGTTGATTGATTGTCCTCATGGCCTTAGCTTCTGCCCACTTGTCATGTAATCAATGGCTACCAGGACGTAGCGGAGGTCACCTTTTGCTCGGGGAAAGGGGCCCATGATATCTATGCCCCAAACAGTAAATGGGATCGGAGATAATACCGATGCCTGAAGGCTGGGGCTTTGCCTGGGAACGTTGCTGAACTTCTGGCATTGGGGGAATTTCTTAACATAGGCAATGGAGTCGGAGTGGACTGTGGGCCAGTAATATCCTTGCCTGATGACTTTATAGGCTAGAGCTTTGGCCGCCAGGTGGTCTCCGCAGATGCCTTCGTGAACTTCCCGGAGACAATAATTTGCCTCATCCGGGTCCACACACTTCAGGGTGGGTGCTGAAAAGGTTCTTCTGTATAACTGACCATCTTCTAGGAAGAAACGAGCAGCTTTGTGCTTTAAGTATCTAGCTTTGTTCTGGTCTTCTGGGAGTGTCCCATCCTTTAAGTAATCTATGTAGGGGGTCATCCGTTTGTCTGCGCTCCCGATGCACGGGACCTCAGCTCGCTCTGTGCTGTGTGCCTTGAGTTCTTAGAAGTACAATGAACTGGCGAGGTCCGAAGTATTTTGTATGAGCTTGGAAAGCTCATCTGCTTTGGAGTTCTCTTCTCTGTTGATCAGAAGTATGGTGATGTCGGGGGTGGCTTTCAGGATATTCCGTACAATTGCCTGGTATTATGCCAATATTGGATCTTTCGCAATATATTCTGCACTGGTTTGCTTAACCACAATCTGAGAATCACTATAGACGATCATCTTTGAAATACCAAGAGATTTTGCCAATTTGATCCCGAAGATGAGTGCCTCATATTCAGCCTGATTATTCGTTGCCTTGAAGCCAAATGTTATTGCCTGTTGAATGGTGAAGCCCTCCGGGCTGATTAGGATAAGGCCCACTCCGGACCTTTCAGCCGTGGATGATCTATCAACATAGAGCTTCCAGAATTCCGTTCCCGAGTTGGTTTCTTCCGGGGTTATCTCTTGGGAGGAGGGTAGTTGCTGCTCCGGGAAGGTGCATTCCATGACGAATTCTGCTAAATCCTGGGCCTTTATCGTCGTGCGTGGCACAAACTTGATGTTAAATTGGCTTAATTCAATGGCCAGTTAACCAACCTTCCGGAGGCATCTGGCTTGTGGATGATCTTCCTGAGCTGCTGATCTGTGACCACTCTAATCTCTCGGCCTTGGAAGTATTGCCTCAGCTTCCTGCTGGAGTATACAAGGACCAAGGCGAATTTTTCTAAGTTTGGGTACCGAGTCTCGGCGTCCTTGAGGACTTGGCTGACATAATAGATGGGGATTTGCATTCCTCCTTCCTCCCAGACCAGGGCCGAAGAGACAGCCTTGGGGCCGGAGGCGATGTAGAGGGATAAAGGCTCTCCGGGCTTGGCTTTTGATAGCACCGGGGGGTTCATCAGGTGCCTCTTGATTTATTCAAAAGCTGTGTGGCATTCTGGGGTCCAATCCCCTAACTTCTTGTTCCGGGCACCTTTTAGCAACTCGAAGAATGGGAGACATCTTTCCGCCAATTTCGGGATGAACCTGCACAGGGCCGCTAGGCAACCTGCGCAGGGCCGCTAGGCAACCTGCGCAGGGCCGCTAGGCATCCTGCCAACTTCTGGATGTCCTTCTGAGTGTGAGGTATCTTCATTTCTATTATGGCATTGATTTTCTCCGGATTTGATTACATTCCTCTTTCTCTAACCAAGAATCCCAGGAATTTTCCTGAACGTACCCCGAATGCACATTTCTTCGGGTTCAGCTTCATGTTGTATCTCCTCAGGTTGTCAAAACACTCCTTGAGGTCTTTTATGTGATCTGCGACTGTGAGTGACTTGGAGATCACGTCGTCTACATAAGATTCCATATTCTTCCCCAGTTGGCTTTTGAAAATTGTGTTCATCATTTTCTGGTAGGTGGCTCCGGCGTTGATGAGCCCGAAAGGCATCATGATGAAGGCATAGACTGCCCTATGAGTGATGAAGACTGTTTTGGTGATGTCTTCGGGATTCATGCGGACCTGGTTATATCCTGAAAAGGCGTCCATAAAGCTGAGCATGGTGTGGCCCGAAGTTGCGTCGATCAGCTGGTCAATGCTTGGGAGGGGATAGGAATCTTTGGGACATACAGCGTTGAGGCTCGTGTAGTCGACACACATTCTCCACTTTCCATTCGGTTTCTTGACTAGCACCACATTAGCGAGCCAGTCGGGGTACTTGATTTCACAGATGACGTCGGCCCTGAGTAGCTTCTCTATTTCTTCGTCTATTGCTTGCTTTCGCTCAGGGGCAAAGTTTCTCCTCTTCTATTTGATCGGTCTTTTCCTCGGGTCTACGTCCAGACTGTGCGTTGCCACAGACTGGTCAATCTCGGGCATATCTTCCGGTGCCCATGCGAATACATCCGCATATTCCCTTAACAGCAAGATGAGCTCTTCCTGGAAGGATGTCTCTAGGCCTTTTCCAATTTCAATTTCGGGGTGGGGTTACCGGGATGCAATTCTATCTCCACTGTCTGGGCAACAGGTTCTACCTTGGTTTTCTCTTTTATTTCCACAAATTTCTGAATCCGGGCGTCGGCGTTGGTACGTTGTATCCCGAATCCTCTATCATGTTGACATTCAACTTTAGCCTTTTGCTGAAATGTTCACGATGCTTCTTGCGGCTTTGGCCTTTGGGTAAGGCCATCGCCTTCTTTCTGTTTTCTGGGTCAGTTTCGGCCATGACCAGCGCTTGTCCGTAGCATTTTTCCGATGTGCCCCGGTCCCCTCTGAGTTCTTCGATGCCTCCCGGGGTGGGAAATTTCAGCTTCAAGTGAATGATAGACGGGATGGCCCGAAGCTTGGTGATGGTGGGTCTTCCCAGAATCATGTTATAAGAGGATGCAGCACTTATCACGTAGAACTTCATGACATGAGATACCTGCCGGGGTGCGGCACCAAAGACTATGGGGAGGTATATTACCCTGCGGATCGGGATCATATTGTTCCCGAATCCGTAGAGAGGGTCTTCGAGGCATGGATCCATACGGAGGTGTCCCAACTTCATCCTGCTAAGGGTATGCTCAAAGACAATGTTAGCTGAGGAACTATTATCAACCAAAATTCTTTGTACCTCATTGTCGGAGATGTCAAGAGTCACGACCAGGGCTTGGTTGTGCTCGGGATCTAGGCCCTCATAATCGGCTTTGGAGAAATATATGTGTTCATCTTCAGCAGGCTGGATCATTAGGACATCATTGTCCACATCTGGACTCCGGGGTGGGGAGGAGGTCCCTCCGAAGATCATGTTGACCACATGTTTCCCGCCGCCATAGGGCTTATCTCTGTCATCGAGTCTTCTTTGTAGGTATTGGTTCATGTTTCCCTTTTTGATTTGGTCTTCAATGAAAATTTTGAAAAAGAAGCAGTTCTCCGTGGTGTGACCATGATCCTCGTGATACCCACAATGTTTGTCCGGGACCCTGTTCCCGGGGGTGCCAACAGCGGCTTCGGGGGGTAATAAAAGGTTTTTCCCTTGACTTATCTCAAGATGTCGGCCCGGGGCCGGTTGAGTGGAGTCCATTCGGGCTCCGGTTTTGGCTCCCTTTGGGGCTTGGGCTTCCTTTCAATCTTCTGCGGTCTGGAGTAGTCGTCCCGGGGTGGGGTCCCACGGGATTGCTGCACATAATTGGTCTGCCTTTCTGTCCTGTGTCTCTTTTCTTTTCCGTAGGTGGAGCGGCATTCCGGAGACTCATCATCATCCCGGATCCGCCTGTTCATCTTCATCGAGGCGAGGAAGTCATTTTCTTTGATAAACTTCGAAGCCGAAGCAAGGCTTTGGGGCTCCCTATGGATCAGGTCCTTCACGTAGCCTTCGCATGAAACCGGGTGGAGATTACGCCAAAAAATATTCACGGCTTCCTTCTCCTCAAGGTTGGAGAGCTGGTTGACTGATTCCTGAAACCTTTTGATGAATTCTGGTAGAGTTTCTCTGCCTCTCTGTTGAATGGTTTCCAAGTGGCACATCTGGAGCTCGTTCATACGGTTCGCCCTGAACCTATTGAGGAATATCTCCCGAAAGTCCTTCCTAGAGTCGATGCTCCGGGAAGAGATTCTACTGAACCATTTATGTGCTCCTCCCTTTAGTGTTGAAGCGAAGAAACGACATTTGGTGAGGTCATTGTAATTATATATGTTTGAGATCTGTTCAAAGTAGTTGAGATGTTCTTCAGGGTCGGCAAGCCCGTCAAAAGAGTCGAAGTTGAAGTGCTTGAGTGATGGTTCCCTGGGGGTGGATTCCAGCTTTCTGGTGAAGGGCGTGGCCGGCGCCCCGACTTCCACGTCCCCCTCCACTTTTCTTTTGAGATCTCGGAGAACCCGGGCCATTTGCTCCTGTTTAGATTCCTTCTCTGGTTCTGAATCCGAACACACATGAATCCGACGTGTCTTCTTCTTTAGTTTGGCTTCCTCCTTTTGGACCCTCTTTTCAATGTTAGCTTTCGCCTTGGCCTCTTCCTCCTTCCGGATGCGGTTCCGGAGTGTGACCCTCTTGATCTCGTCTCGGGCGTCATCTGACGGTCTCTTAGTTCTGCCAATACGGTCCAAGACTGAGCCCCGAGATTCTTCCGAGTGCTCTTCCTGGTTCCCGGGACGGGTTTCAGGGGCCTTGTTCTTTTCTTTCCACAGGTCCATAGCCGCTTGAATCTGCTCCGAAGTCATGCTTCCCCAAGGATTTGTAGAGGGTTCAGCATACTTATGGGTTGTTTTCTCTATAGTTATCCTTTGGTCTCCGGGCTGGAGCTGAGATGAAGCACGAGTTATGGGAGGCTCTTCATCTATATCTTTCATCTCGCCGTCCCTGGGCGGGGCAACGGTGGGCTGAATGGTTCCGGAGATCGAGATTTTGCTTTTTCTCGTGGACATTAGTTTCGGAACAGATTATGGGAGATAGTAGCAGGTGTTCACCAGGGTGATGGTGTGTGTATAGGTGTGTAGCAGTCAAATATTTTTCAACCCCTAAAACCCTCTTTTTGGGGCCTTTTATAGGTCCCCAGATTTAGAATTTTTGGGGTTTGTACCTTTTCATCCTGACCTTTGATTATTCTTGGTTGATGATTGATTGGACGGTTCGGATGGACTGTGTGGTCAGGTGTCCTTTCTCCATCAGAGTTGCATTGGGATATTTACCAATGAACGGCTGAGATGCAATTGTTCCATTTTGGGTAACATGAGACAGTTGACTCTTTTATCTTGTGTCACGTGGCACCGGGGACCACCCCGGCTTAGACCTGGGATGTTATCTCTTTTGGGCCTCTGTTTCTTTATTTGGGCCTGATTACTTCCTGCCTATCAATGATTATTTATTAAGATCTAACATTTAATCTCTCCGAGGATCAGAGCCGCAAAATAGCTCCATTATACAGAAGCCTGCTAAATATCAACCAATGTTCTCACATCTTTTCCTTGAACCACTAGCAGAGCTCCTTTTGCTCTGAAATTCGGTTTAACCAGCTGTAACATTTACACTTTATTAACTCATTTCTTACCATTTCAAAATTAATCTCCAACCTATCCTTAGGTGGACAGAAAAAATGAACCAGTCGACAACTCAATATCATGTCATTTCGCAATTGCAAGCAAATAATTGAACAGGTTTCCATTTTTCAGTCTGTTGAAATCTCAGCATTTGTTTAAATTATATTGTTTGATAGGATCTATATTTATTTTTATTTATAAGGACACAAATCAGGTCAAAATCGGAAGTCTTTCCCATAGACAAGCAACTTGTTAACTATTGGGGAAGAACGAGGAAAGTTCATGATTATTTTTTAGTTGAAACTTCAACGACAACATGACCACTTGGTACGGTCGATCTAGGTATGAAACTATCTCTTATCATTCCATGTCCGCAACCACCATTTCATAATCTATGGACTGTCAGTGGTATAGTTTGACGAAATGAAAAATTCGCAATCTCTGGGTGGTCGAATAAGAAATGTGACTAAATTAACTATTTTTTATTAAATAATTTATAGCTCCATTGCAAACTATAAAAGCATACATGGTCTTATGCTAACAACATAAGAGTGCTTAGGAGAATCAGATAGCCCTAGCAGACACAAATGGTTAGACTATTGAGTTTACATAATTTGCCTACGGATGGCGGTGCTGCAATTGGCACATCCGGGATTATGCTGATGCTGGTGATGATTGTCGCGACACTGTCAATTTTATCCATGATCATTTTTGGTTGTGGCGACTGTGATGGTGAAACCAGTTCAGGAGCTGGTGCTATGGCATCTTCAGCAGGTTCCGCGGCGGTAAGCGGAGGGGGAGGAGGGGGTTGTTGAAGTTTAGTATATGGCACATACTAGTGTTTTGACAAGTTTGTTATGTGAAGTTTAATTTCTATGTTAAATTGCTTAATGTTTTGGTATGTAATGAAGAGATGTTTGTTACATGCTACTACTGCACAAGGGTTGCAAATGTATCTCAATTATTATGTTTTTATGTATCCATTTCTGTGGACGTAACATTACTCCTTGTGACAATTGACGAGCGATAAATGTAAGTGAGATAGTAAGTGAGGGTTAAGTCAACAACTATATGAGTGAAAGAGCTAAATAACCAAAGATAACAAAATGACAATTGTAAGACCTCCATACAGAGCAGCAAAATGAAGGGAAAAAAATACTGGAAGTCCTATTGATGAAATCGTAATGGGCGTACAGGGATATACTTTTTGGGTCGATAAATATCCGTAAAAATATAGAGAAGCGTAAAGCATTGGGACTGTGGTATTTCACTGGGCTCAAACTATTTCTAGTTCTTTAATGGTGTATGTAATTGTATTATGCGCTTACCAAATACAAATTGTATTATGCAACGCTTTCATGGTTTGTACTACTTTACTTCTCTTTTTAATACATAATATTGACTATCATCTGGGAACATGTTAAATGCATTTTTCTTAGGAGCAACTCATAACATCCTTGTTTCACTGGATCGATACTCCGTTTGTCCCATTTAATTTTATACAAATAAAATGAGCACGGACATTAAAAGAAAGTGTAATTTAGTTTTAAAAAATAAAAAAAGTAAGTAAAACGGTAGAATCAATCAATATTTAATGTATAAAGTGTGTGTAATGGGAAAAAGTAATTATTATACTTAATTTTTATTATAAAATTTTACTACTTTTGCTGACTTTTCAAATATATACCAAATGAGATATTAAAAAGGAAAAACATATATAAATGAAGGGAACATGGGAGTATATATAGATGAAAACACATTAATCCCGAGGGCACATTTATAAGCCCTTCAGGACGAGTAACCCAGGTCCCAGGACATCCTTGTTTTTTCCGGTTCTCTAGTCACTAGTGGTTCATCTTCTTTGGTATGCATGACGTCAGTTAATTGGATGGTTCAATGGTTTCCTACTTTCCTTGATGTCTTGTCAGTTTGTCCTCGTCTCTTCACCAGTGGTTCTGGTTCATTATCTTCGGCCGCCTGATCTCTTTTGTTAAGTTATTCAAACTGTATTTTTGTATTAGGGTCTAGTTTTATTTTTAGTATATCTGATTTGATAGTTGTTCAATTTTCAACCGCTCAATTCATATTCATTTTGTTAACATTTTAGATTGTCGAATCAAAGGTTCTGACGATTTTAATATTTGGATATATATAATTAATATAAAACATATTATTGACACAGAATTGATGTAGTAACTAGTAATTGAGATCTTGTTCCATTGCGGAAGGTCAAAAATTAGACACGTGAATGTGTAATTAATTAGTAAAAAGATAATATAACACATATTGAGGTCCCACTATAATTAAATAGTGAAATAAATAATTTTATTAATATTATCAAACGGAAAAAACTTAAAAATTTTGGTCCATAAAGTTTGCAATAGTACAGTAAAACCTCTATAAATTAATATAGTTGGGACCGGAGAATTCTATTAATTTAGAGAGGTATTAATTAATCGATAAATTAATAATTATTAATTTATAGAGAATTTTCGTAGCAAACAAAATTAACTTTTGATTAAATTTTTATTCACATAAATTTAAATAAAATGAATTGTACAATTTATATTTTATACTTAATTCAATTAATTCAATGTATATGAATTTAGAAAGTCAATGTAATGTACAATATGTTAGATTCAAAGTCCATGTAGTGTATAAGTTAAATTCATTGTATTTTACATAGAAAATATTCAATGTATATTAGGAAAATTCAAAGTACATGAATTAATTTAATTAATTGTATTTTACATAGAAAGTATTCAATGTATGTGTAGTCATAAAATATATTATATATACTGTATATACTAGATTGGGGGAAAAATTATACAAACAAAACAATGGCTTCTCATCTAAAAGGTGTCACAAAATCAACAATGACGGATGAAGGAAGAAAAGCATTATGTGAGTATAGAAGAGATTGCAAACACCATCCTTGAAAATAGTGTTGAAGATGATCTTGAAGACGATACAACACCGTTGGAGCCGGTTACACGTAAAGAAGCACCCAAGGCATCAAAAATGCTTAATAACTTTTTGATGCAACATGAAAGCACCACACCCGAGTTTTTGGATGCAATAAGTAAGATTAGGGATGAGCTTCATGTTGATTTAAATTATATGAAAAAACAAATTACAATTGAATCATATTTTACAAAGATGTAATAGCTATATTTTTATGAATATAAGGGAATTATTAATTTATAGTTTTATTGGGACCATATTTTTATACAGGGTTTTCAAAAAAATTATTATCTTATTATCTTATCGAAATTGATCATTTTTTGAACTGGCTCAAGTCGGGACCGGACAAAATTATTAATTTAGAGAGATTATTAATTAATCGAGTATTAATTTACAGAGGTTTTACTGTATGTGAGAGTGCTTTTGAAACAACAAGTAGCATTATGTAAAAAGTACCGCTTCATTTGGATCCATCTATTCCATTTTTTATCGGGAAACTTTCTCGAGTAATCTAGAATATTATAATAATTTCTTGTAAATAAAGAAAACTCTAAAATAATGTGAAATGTACTTAGAAGATATATTAGATAGATATTTTAGTTGGAAAACCCTAGAACCACTACTAGAAAAATGTCATTAGACATCGGTTATAAATCGATTTTTTTTCATACCGATGTCTTCGCATGTGTAGAGAAAGATCGGGGTATTTAACATCGATTTTTAGCTGTTGTTAAGGATGTACATATACATCAGTTTTCTTAGCAAACTGATGTATAATTAGCCCTTATTTTTAATAACATTTTAAAACTACATTGTGAAAAATGATAATTAGGAGGTTAATAAGCACTATAAACATATAACAAGGAAGAACTTTAAACTAATAGACATCAAATTCTTTAAAAAAATAATGTCTTACTCTATATTTTACATCGATTTATTTACGAAACCGATGTTAAATATTTCATATCATATCAGTTTCACTTAGGTTAGCGATGTTAAATATGGCATATCACATCGATTTCACTTAGATTAGCGAAGTGAAAGTCTCTATATACATCATTTTTAACCGATGTTAAATATGTCATATCATATCAGTTTGACTTAGGTTAGCGATATTAAATATGGCGTATTACATCGGTTTCACTTAGATTAGTGATGTGAAAGTCCCTATATACATCAATTTTCCTGTCAAAATTGTTGTGTTTTGCTTATTTTTTAAATCAGTTGGTTAATAATTAAATGATGTTATATCTATCCAAGATACATCATTCTCTTTAATTAAAATAAAAGCTATATCAATAAAAAATAATCTTAAACAACAAAAATGTACCAAAAAACTTATATATCAACATTCAACCAACATATTACTATATCTAAATCTACATCAACATTAAAAACTATCTACTTACACATCACATTCCTAACCTATCTAGCTCACTAAAGGAGCATCATATATTGAAAAAGTAGAACTTGTTCTGAATTTGAGTTCGTGAACCACTTCAGTCATCGAAAGCCTACTATCTGTATTTTCTTGGCAACATTTGAGGGCTAAGCTCAAAAACCTTTCCACACACTCGGAAGGATATGACCCCATTCTTTTATCAATGACTGAGAACATCATGCCAGATCGAAATGCATTATTGACCTGATGCAGATGCAAAATTAAAAATAAGATTTTAAACGAGCACACAACATATATTGGTTGGCCGTGTTTTTGCCAGTAACCTTACTTAGTACATTATATATGATGTTAGACAAATACAGGAAAAGGCAGGGGTAAAACTTGCCTCCCGAACAATATTTTTCCCATGCGAGATTGGATGCATACCAGTCAAAAGCTCTAAAAGTACAACACCAAAGCTATAAACATCACTTATGTGGGTTAGTTTATGAGTAAGAAAGTACTCTGGATCAAGATACCCATGCAAAGATCGTACATTAGATTCATGCTCGGACCAATAACAAAGGGCTACCTTAACTAAAGCTGTCTACATTTGCCAGCACGTCATTGTACTTAACTAAGTTTTGATCAGATTGTAATACCAATTACATGTTCTCGGGTTATATGAAGTGGAGAAGACTAAAGACTGTATATCTGAATTTATAGATCTAGTGAACATCCCCATTTTTTTATTTTCTCTAAAGATTTGGCTTGTTAAGCAGTATAGTTTTCTCCTGTGGTGATACAAGTTGCTAATTTATTGATTATTAAAAAACTCTTAAGGTACTGATATGTGGTATTTATGGAAACCCGTAAAGAAGCTACATGACATAATGCAACAATATAATTTTTTAACATTGATAGCGGTTAACAGTAATGATTGGAAAATGTACCTCAATAAGCTCATTTGAAGCAACATAACCTATTGCTTCTTCAAGGGTCATCTGCACCAAAAAATGCATAACATATTCGAAATAAACAAACTATAGTCAAGTCCATAAGATTATTTTGATCCTTCACCATTCCACTTTATCCCATCATAAAAAGTGGAGGAGATTTGAAGGATGACGATGAGTACTTATCATTCTCATTGTTTTCGCCTTCTTTTTCAAAAAGGCTCAAGCATTTAAAAAGGGATGATAAAGAAAAGATTAACACAGAAAAGACAAGTACCCTTGATCTGACTATATGAATGTAACAATATTCTAAGTAAGATCTTGAAGTAGTACTACTTCCAGGAAGCTCATTTGCAATTTGTCTTGTATCATTGCAGGTATTAAAAAAAAGAGCAATGTACCACCTGTACGTATGTACTACTTATATATATGAATTGCTTCAGCTATAACTTGATCACTGAGTTAATTATATTGTTCACACACACCACAATAAAGAGGGGCTACGGACAAAATGAAGATGAGAAAATTTCATGTGCATATTTAGTATATGAAAGATTGTTAATGCAAACACCTTCGACATATATACACTGTCATGTATAATATGTACTTGTGAACTTAACATATGGATACTACATTTGCAACTTACAACTTAGGAGGGACTAGATAATTTTTTCCTTGATTAGAGAAATACCGATTTATATCTAGAATGTAGATCATTGTATTTAGTGTACATTGAAAAACCAAACCCCATATGATAATTTTCTTACTTTACTATAGTTAATTGAATATTCAGGCCTTGGAATTGACAATGGAATCTGCTGGTCTTATGACATTCATATGTGTTTATACTTTTGAAGTTCTATATATTGTACTTAATCTCACATCTTTATAAAGCACTGTCTTATAAATAATGGTTAAGGGCGAGTTTCAAATAAGGAAAGGCTGTGCGCAAACTTAATAAGCTTCATCCTCAGAACCTTCTCCAGTAATTAAACTAGGATGATCCTGTGACGAGTAAACTATTAGGGCCTTTTCTTCGGTGATTATATAGTTCATAATACGAGTATTACTATAAAGCTCCAATTCAAGCCCGCCAAGCACAGATGATAGAGTGCAAATTCAAGTAAACATATATATACTCACAAAATTGATCATGAAAGAAATATACAGATCTAGCTAGCTCACCAGGAATAAGAACTCTCCACATAACTGAGGTTCTTGTAATTAAGAAACTCTCTGGATCCTTATAATTATATGTAGTGTTAAACCTCTACCTAGAGGTGGAGCTCATTAAGGTAAAACTAATAATTAGGTACAAAAGTAGGAATTGAGGACAACTTGACATAATCTATAAGAAAGTGGTAAAACTTGGTAATAATTGTCAACCTCCATTCCAGAATTCATAAAGAGAGTTACACGGGGCTCTAAACGACGCAACGCATAGGCTGTTATAAGTCCACGGCCCATTGATACCTGTCAAACAAAATTATATAAATGAGATGCATAAAATTACATAACAGAAAATGTAAAATTGGCATTTGTCAAAGTCATTGCAGATTAGCAACGTAGTACCTCTTCTTCATACCTCTCATTATTATGATGCTGCTTATTGTTGCACTTTTTCTCTTGAGCATTTTATCAAACATCTTCCTAGCAATAAAATCCCGCAGTACAATTAAACAAAACTACGTAGTCGAGGTTATCAACGAGTTTCCTCCTCGGATGAACCCTTCACTCTCTTCCTCTTTTTTTTCTAACTACTCTCACCTTTACTAATCCGCTTCTTCTCCGACTTACTAACCTTCCCCTTCCCCTCCTTCCCATCTCCCTTCTCCGCACCTCCACCATTCTCATCATCAAAATCCAAAACTCTCTTCGTCACTTTCCGCACTTCTCCATCCACACCCAAAATACCCCAATTAGACAAAAAAATCCAGGAGTAAAAAGTCAAAAAAAATGAATAAATGAAGTTGAGTAGATAAACAAAATCAAGAAAATCAGGTAGACATGAGAATAGATCGGAAAAAATAAAATAGGTTTGTACCAATCAAGCTCGATTTATGAATTAATCGTGTTTAATTCATATAAATAGGGGTTTTAGGTTTAGAGAGAGTGAGTGAGAAGAGAGACAGTGAGAGATGAGAGAGAACTTTATGAATTAATCGTGTTTAATTCATATAAATAGGGGTTTTAGGTTTAGAGAGAGTGAGTGAGAAGAGAGACAGTGAGAGATGAGAGAGAACAGTGACTGTGAGAGATGAGAAGAGAGACGATAGAGTGAAATAGAAGATAGGCTGTTAGTGAGAGAGGAGAGAGAATGAGAGAGGGGGAAACATTTTTCATCAAGGGAAAAAACTGAGAATAAAAACTTTGTTAAGGGGGAATTTTTCGGTGTATTAACGAGGGAAGAAAGAAGTGGAGCTTTTTTTCTTTTAAAACGATAATTGACATCGGCTAGTTAAGATAGTGATGTATTACAGCCCCTTTAACATAAATTTTGAAATGACCGATATTAAAATTGCTTTTAACATTGATGACATTTCTAACCGATATTAACGGGGTGATGTCGTAGGCACTATTTCTAGTAGTGACCTCCTTTAGTGGAGGAATATTATAAAAGGTTCTAGAATCATCCTTAGAGTAGTATAAATAGAGGAGATACCTTCATTTCGAGGTAATCCAAGAAGTTGTAAAAACTCTCACTTGTAAACACTTGTGCTCTTAGTAATAAAAGTTCCACTCTTTCTCTAAGTGTTCTTCTGTGGGTTCACTTAGTTGGCTAGAAAGACTTAATTATTAGTTCTCAAGGGGAAAAAAGATCTAAGTGTCGACGCTGTTGAACTAAGGGAGTTCTAAGTCCGTGACAACGTGGTATCCGAGCCAAAGGTTGCGAATGGCGTAACTTTGAATGAAGACATCGTGGAAAGTGGAGTCGATGAAGTCACTGATGCTAGCAACATCAATGACCGAGAAAGGGATGTTATTCCACGCAATGATAATGACAAAAAGTCTCGAGGTTCAAGTTAGTCTCGTCTTAATCTTGATCAATTTGGAAAAAAAGTTTCTACTCTTAAAAAAACTATGAGTGAACAAATCCCACGTATTGAGAAAATGACCCATAACTTCGAAACATTTGAGCATCATATGCTTGAGGAGGCGGAGGAGACAAGGACATATCTTGAAGGGATGAAAAATGATATCCTAGAGCTTCAAGATCAATGCAAAGTCCATGAAGAACACTTGAATGTCGTGAATATTATAATGAAAGAGGAAATCAATGAGATCAACGTTCAACTCTCAATAATTGAGATCGAAATTCGTAATGGGGCTGTGGTGACTAGGGAGGCACCAAGGATCGAGATCCCTAAGCCTAAGCCATTCGTAGGAAAGAGGGATGCTAAGGAAGTATAGAACTTCTTGTGGGATCTAGAGCTATATTTTGAGGGCATGGAAGTCTCGGATGAGTAAACAAAGGTACGGATGACTACTCGTTATCTTTCGGATATTACTACTTTGTGGTGGCGTAGGAAGCGGGCCGATATTGCGAAAAGGCATGTGCACCATCAACACTTTTGAGGAATTCAAGAAGGAGCTCAAGCGCCAATTTTATCCAGAGAATGTGGTGTATGAACTACGCCTTAGAGGCACTATTCGTGAGTATGTGAGGGAAGTCACGACTCTCATGCTATAAATTCCGAGCATGACGAGTGAAGAATTGCTATTCTACTTCATGGATGGACTTCAATCGTGGGCTTAGAAAGAGCTACAACGTCGAGATGTCAAGAATTTGGATGAAGCTATTGTTGTATCCCAGTATTGATGGAGTTTCAAGAGGGAGAATCATCCAAATCCATGTCCAACACCAGGACTACTACTTTTAATAAAGGCAGGGGAGACAAAGGCCTCAAAGATTAAAAGGACAAACGAGATGGATACAAGCCGTTTGCCAAGAAGGAAGCTTATGAGGAAAAGAAGAAGAATTTTATGCCAAAAGGGGATGTTTCGTTTGCAAATGTTCTCACACCATGAAGGATTGCCCGAAGCTTGGCTCCCTCTCAGCTATGATGGAGCAACAAGGGAAACCTATTGATCAAGCATCTGATGCAGGGCACATTGGATCGATTCGCTTACTCAACGCCATAGAGGCCAAACCGGTGCCGAAACCACAAGGAAACAAAAGGCTCATGTATGTGGGGGCATTTTTGAATGGGAACAAGGCCCAAGTCATGGTAGAAACGGGAGCGACTCATAACTTCATTACTTTGGAAGAGGCCAATAAGGTTGGCTTGAAGATCTCTAGTGGAAACGGGTGGCTCAAAACTGTTAATGCTAAGGCCAAGCCTTTGGAGAGAGTAGCATTAAGCGTCGAGTTACAACTTGGCACTTAAAAAGGGAAGGTAGACTTCTCGGTGGCCTCAGTGGATGACTACAAGGTCGTGTTGGGTATGGAATTCCTAAGGTACGTGAATGTCATCCCGATACCTTAATATAACTCGATGTGTATTATGAGAAGGGTCTCCTTTCATGGTCCCAACAATAGAAGGCACCAAGGAAGTGAAGACACTATCAGCTATGCAACTATCGAAGGGGTTCAAGAAGAGGGGAGAGACCTACTTAGAGGTAGTCATAAAGAAAGATGAACTTGAAGAAGATGGAGCCGTCCTTCCAAACTGTAACACCCCCAGATCCGGGGTCGGGGATCCGGGTCGTCACGGTCTTTCTTTCCACAATATCACTTCACTTAATTAATAATAAATAACCTTATGCCGTGACCCCACACTAACACACACCACAACCCGTTATAGTCTCAGAGATGAAATTGAAATAAGTACAAGTCTTTGAATCCACAATTTAAAAGTTATTACAACCCAAAATGATTACTTGATAATTTACAGTTAATTGCCATTATCTGCCACAAGTTATAATTATACATAATTTGATTCTCAAAAGTAGAGTGCCTGGTCTACCAATAGATCTACCTCTGCAGCTATAGCAGCTACAACATCATCGGGAAGACGCGGGACGCTTCCCACGCGCTTGCGCTGGGTCTGCTGGAGTCTGGCCATCTTTCCTAACTGTTGTTGTGTGATGAAGAAATAAAGCAAGAGTGAGCCTTACAGCTCGCAAGATAATATATAGTGATAACAATAATATAAGTATCTAAATGGATACTTACTAGAATCTTTTATCATGTGTAAGATAATTACTTACTAGATATAAGTAAAAATAAGGGATGAAGTTACCAAATACTTCACTACACTTATATCATTTATAAAGCTACTTGAACTACCACTGTTCAAAGTATAATGAGCTTTCAACAGTTCATCACATAGATGAGACTACAAGACAAGATTTGAATAGATTAAATCTTTGAAATATTATTAAAGGAAATGAAGTTATGATATACTTCATTAAGTTCTGATATATGTATATATATATATCCACATATACATCTTCTTTATACATTTCCTGAAAACCTCTGTCATGTAAAGTATGAACAGAATTGCAATATCCAATAAATTTGGAAAGGAAAAGAATTTTGGCATAAACCAGATATCTTGCTGATCAGGCAAAGATACCAATAAGTAACCTTTTCTACTAGTAGATGGACGAATTCCCCACTGGTCATCACCCTGGTCGCAATAGGACCTTATGCTGGACTGCCACTCAGCCACTTATGCATTTGATGGACTCCCACTGAGCCACTTACACTATCATGGACGCCCACTGAGCCCATGTTGCTTATGCCGACTCAATAGATGGACTTACTTCCCGAACGTTGGGTAAGTAATCAATTCATTTACCAAAACTGCAACCTTGTTGCGAATATAAAATACACCACAGAGCCGGATCCCTCAGGTTTTGAGCGAGTATTTAAATCCCCTTAAAAAGGAAGATCTTAAATATAAAAATGAGTTTTGGGATCCGCTCTAACTTTTAAAAATCATTTTGAAGACTCGAAAACACTTTAAAGAGTGTTTGGAGTAATACTGATTTAATGAAGTAAATCAGTCCCAATATATTTAGAAAATGTCTGAATATTATTATTTAAATAATATTCCCATAAAGAATAATCTTTATACAAATAATTGAAGTAGAAGTTGTAAGACTTATACTTGAAATGAGTATTAAATAACCAAAGATATACTTATACGAAAGTAATATCTTTATTTGAATATCAAAAGTAAGTTTGATTATCAAACATTATTCTTAAATAAAATAAAGAATATTATTAAATAATAAGCGGAGTCATAATACCTCGAATGAATATTATAAATAATATTCATTAAATAAAATAAAGGAGTCAATACATCCTCAAATGACTATCCAATTAATAATCATTAAATAATATAAATTGAGTCATAAGCCCTCGAATGAATATTCGAAATAATATTCAATAATAAAATAAAGGAGTCATAAGTCCTCGGATGAATATTCGAAATAATATTCAATAATAAAATAAAGGAGTCATAAGTCCTCGGATGAATATTCGAAATAATATTCAATAATAAAATAAAGTTAAAGTTATCGAATAAACCTTATTCGATTAATAGTTTTGAAAACTATAACCATATATATATAAAAATATATATATTATACTCGGGAACATCGACTCCCGGTTTAGAAATATGTTCACCTTTTGATCCCCTATACTAAGGGTAAATTCAAATACCGCTTATCTCTAGCATAGGTATTATGCAACTGTAAGCATTTTAACCAACAGATATATAATCCAAAAATATGAAACAGGCATGCATATATGCCATATCACATGCTACAATATATCGCAAGAATTTGCTAATAACAAATATGCATTTATTGCAGGATCATGCATATACACATATACATCACAACAACAGTAAACAGGTAGAAAACTTGCCTGAGCGACTTGGGGTGATAAAAGGCTCGGGATGAGTCTGGTAACCTATAAACAACAAGTAAGTTGGAATTAAACCAAAGTCACTTGTAAATCTATACTTTAACTAACTTAGACTCTAACGCTTGTTTTGCGCTTATTGATTCTCTTAAGTCACTCGGGTACCCTCGGCTCCACCATTTTTAATAATTTAACCTTTACGAGTTTTAAGGTGATTCCTTCGCGAGTGTCTTACCAACTGCCTAACACACTTACCATAAATGTTTCATACATTAATTAATCCTTTTTGGTCTTTAACCTATGTTTCAAAGTAAGGCGAGGGGAAAAGTTTCGTTCGCGAAACGCCGTTACTTGAAACGGTCGTTTCTCCTAAACCGTGCATCGGAATCGAACGAACTACATATCAAAACGAAGCTCGTAACACGAGCTATCTAGACATGGCAATGGTCATAATCTAGCAGGGGGTTCTCGGGTCCTAATGTTATGCACAAAAACAGTCTAAAGAAAATCAGACGTTACGACGGCTATGTTTACGTGATTTCCCAATTTTAAACCATTCAAAAACCATCCCAATTCAACCTCAAATCAATCATACAACCAACATCCATCCTTATCACATCATAACAGCCCCAAACAATTCAATTTCAACATTTATACTTATGCCTAAGCTTAACTTTAACTATACTTAAGTTCTTTTAATCAAAACAACAAGATTTACCATTCCATTTCAATACCACTTCAACCCAAACTCTAAACCACAAACATTAAGCTACAATATCACCATAATAATAAAAATCATCTTATTAAACATAGGAATCTAAGGTTTGGAGATGATATACCTTCCTTGAAGTGGTGGGAGGAGCTAGGAAGCCTTAAGAAGCTTTGAGAAGTCTTAGGGATGCTTGGATCTTAAAGGAAAACAAGAAAAATTCAAGTCAAAAACCTTGAAAACACTATTCATTATCTTCTTCATTGATTTAATGAAGAAGATTGAGAAAGAATTGATGGCTTAAACTCATGATATAGCCCTAACTATGCATAAGGATGATTAGGGAATTAACTCACCAATTTAGGAAGCTTGGATCTTGAGTTTTGAATTTCTCCTCCCTTTGCAATAGTAAAAGCCGAGAGCAAGATTTGCTTGAATGAGAGAAATGATTTCTGTGTTTTGATGAAAATGATTTGCTTGGCTTGGTTGATTGGTTTTGTGTTTGTTTTAGTTAATTACCTATTTGCCCTTGATTTTGTGTGGTTAAAAATCCACCACATCTCCTTCCTTCCCATGTCATGCCTATGTCATGTTGTGATGTCATCTTTCCCTCCTTGTCCTCTTCTCATTGGTTGGGTGACATCACTCTCTCTAATCCCTTTGCTTAACTTCCTAGTTGTTTGCCTAATGACCGCTGATCTGTTATACGGTTCGCTTAACTTTCGTTTTCGTTTATCGTTTGAAGGATCATACCCGGGATCTTATTACTTAGGTTCCCATAACCTTTCTCAATACATTATATTCCTTTTTATGATCCTCTATTATAATCCTTTAATTTAAATCCTTTTTATCCTGTTACCTTATACTCAATTCTCTCCGTATCTAGTGTATTTTCGGGAAAAATCAAAGTGTTCGGAATTGGATTCTGACGATCTTTACATACACTCATATACCATATAGAGTACTAATAAAATCTCAGAATATCCATAACAGAACCCCTACATAGTGTGGCATGAAAAATTTTCTCATTCAGCTAAAACACTATTCACAAGGGTTACAAAAAGTTCAAAATTTTGGGGGTTATTACAGTCTCCCCTCCTTAAAAGGATTCCGTCCCGGAATCAAATAGAAAATAAATGGGGGTACTTTTCTAGCATTGCGCTCTCTAGTTCCCAAGTTGATTCTTCCACATTATGATTCTGCCATAGCACTCTGACTAGCTTGATCACTTTGTTCTGAAGCACCTGCTCCTTCTTATCTATAATCCTTACTGGCTTCTCCACGTAAGTTAGATCTGGCTGCATATCCACCTGCTCGTACTCCACTATGTGTCTGGCATCCCGATGATATTTCCTTAGCATTGACACATGGAACACATTATGAACTTGTTGCAAGTTAGGGGGTAAGGCTAGCTCGTAAGCTAACTTTCCAATCCGTCTTAATATCTCAAAAGGTCCAATGTATCTTGGGCTAAGTTTTCCTTTCCTTCCGAACCTCATTAATCCGTTCCAAGGGGATACCTTTAGCAGTACTAAGTCCCCTACTTCATATTCCTTGTCCTTTCGGGCTAGGTCTGCATATTTCTTCTGTCTGTCTTGGGCTGCTACAAGTCGCCCTCTGATAAGATCCACTATATCTTTGGTCCTTTGGACCACTTCGGGTCCGAGCATCTTCCGCTCCCCCACTTCATCCCAGTATAAGGGAGATCGACACCTTCTTCCGTACAGGGCCTCATAAGGCGGTATTCTGATGCTAGCATGAAAGCTATTGTTATAAGAAAACTCGATCAACGGCAAGTGATCATCCCAACTCCCTTTAAAGTCTATTGCACAGACTCTCAACATATCCTCTAGTGTCTGGATGGTCCTTTCACTCTGCCCATCCGTCTGGGGATGGTACGCGGTACTCATATTTAACTTGGTCCCTGCACATTCCTGAAAGCTCCTCCAAAATCTGGAGTTGAACCTGGGGTCTCGGTCTGAGACAATGGACGCTGGGACTCCATGTCGCGTCACTATTTCCTTAAGGTAAATGTCCACCAGTCTATCGACTGTGTATCTCTCATTGATAGGAATGAAATGAGCTGACTTTGTCAGTCGGTCTATAATTACCCAAATGGCGTCGTGATTGGCTTTCGTCCTTGGCAAGCCTACAACAAAATCCATCGCTATCTGTTCCCATTTCCATTCGGGAATCTCCAGGGGTCGTAAGAGTCCACTGGGTCTCCGGTGCTCTGTTTTTACCCTTTGGCAAGTCAAACATTTGTTTACCCATTCTGCTACGTCCCTCTTCATGTTGGGCCACCAGTAATATTCCTTCAAATCCCTATACATCTTGGTACTTCCCGGGTGAATGGAATACCTTGAACTATGGTTTTCATCCAAAATCTCATCTTTAAGCTCTTGAACATTCGGAACCCAAATCCGGTAGGAGTACCTCATTATCCCTTTATCATCTTTCTCAGTATGGATCTCCTCTCCAGTCATTGACTCTCTGCCTTCATTCATTATTTTTTCCTGGCACAATCTGATCTTTTCCAATAACTCTAGCTGCATTGAGATCTCAAAAAGCTTTTCAGTTCCGGTTCCGGTTACCTTTACTTCTATTTCCATTCTCTCAAAATCCCTTATCAATTCTTTCGAAGTTGTTATCATTCTGAGTCTTTCCTTTCTACTAAGGGCATCAGCCACCACATTGGCTTTCCCTGGATGATAGAGAATCTCACAATCATAGTCCTTGATTAGTTCTAACCATCTCCCCTGGCGCATGTTGAGCTCTTTCTGTGTAAATATGTACTTGAGGCTCTTATGGTCTGTGAAAATCTCGCACTTCTCTCCATACAAGTAGTGCCTCCAAATTTTTAAGGCAAATACTATTGCCGCGAGCTCAAGGTCATGAGTAGGATATCTAACCTCGTATTCCTTCAATTGTCTCGACGCATACGCAATCACTTTACCGTGCTGCATAAGCACACATCCTAATCCTTTGTGCGACGCGTCACTATATATCACAAAATCTCCTTTTCCGTCCGGCAATGCCAACACCGGAGCCGTTATCAACCTTTTCTTTAATTCCTGAAAACTGTTCTCGCATTTCTCCGTCCATTCAAACTTCTCTGTCTTACGAGTAAGTCGGGTCAAAGGGGCTGCGATCTTCGCAAAGACCTGTACAAATCTACGATAGTAGCCGGCCAATCCTATGAAACTCCTTACCTCTGTGGGTGTTTTTGGCCTTTCCCAATTTGAGACCGCCTCTATCTTGGAGGGGTCGACCAATACTCCTTCTTTATTGATCACATATCCTAAAAACTGTACTTCATTCCGCCAGAATTCACACTTCGAGAATTTGGCATATAACTGTTCCTCTCTGAGTATTCCTAGAGCTATCCTCAAATGCTCTGCATGTTCTGCCTCAGTCCTTGAGTAGATCAAAATATCATCGATAAAAACTATCACACATTTATCCAAGTACTTCTTAAATACTCTATTCATTAAATCCATGAAAGCCGCTGGGGCGTTGGTTAATCCAAAGGACATTACCAAGAACTCATAATGCCCATATCTGGTACGGAACGCTGTCTTGGAAATATCTTCGGGTTTAATCTTTAGTTGGTGATATCCAGTTCTCAGGTCGATCTTGGAAAAATAAACAACATCCTTTAGTTGGTCGAACAGATCGTCGATTCTAGGTAATGGGTACCTGTTCTTTATGGTTAGCTTGTTCAACTCTCGATAGTCGATGCACAGCCTCATGCTCCCATCTTTCTTCTTAATAAATAAAACTGGTGCTCCCCACGGAGACACACTGGGTCTTATCATACCCCTATCCAAGAGCTAATTCCTTCATTTCTAATGGGGCTAACCGGTAAGGTGCTTTTGAAACTGGCGCCGTCCCTGGGGCCAACTCAATAGCAAATTCAATCACTCTATCGGGTGGTAATCCCGGAAGGTCTTGTGGGAATACATCTTCAAATTCGTTGACTACTGGAATATCTTATAAGTTGGGCACCTCCTTCTGCGTGTCCACCACATAGGCTAGGTAGGCCTCATTTCCTTTTCGTAGCATCCTTTTGGCCTGGGCCATGGTCAAAAATCTCTGCGTCTGCCTCTTTCCTCTAAATATAACTTCTTTCTTCCCTGGGATATTTAGCTTAACTTTCTTCCCTTTACAGTCTATCTGAGCATCATTGCTAGATAGCCAGTCCATTCCCAAAATTACATCAAACTCCCCTAATTTAAAAGGAATCAGATCAACACTAAAGGATTGCTCCCCTATGCCTATCTCACAGGCGGGGTGAATCTGGTTAACAGGAATAATTTCATGATTGGCTATTTCTACTTGCAAGGGTTCTATCAAGGGTTCAGCCTTAAGTCTTAACTTACGCGCAAAGTCCTTTGATATAAAAGATTTAGTTGCTCCCGAATCAAATAAAACGTTTGCACTGACTGAATTTAGAGAAAGGGTACCTGCTATCACATCTGAATCTTTCATAGCATCCTGGACTGTCATGTTGAAAGTCCTTGCAGTAGGTGGCTTATTGGAGACAGCCCTGCTTGCTCCCGAAGCTGCTGGTTTGTTCATTGGGCATTCCCTCTTCCAATGACCCGGGCGTCCACACTGATGACAAGTGGTGGTTGGAATGACGGCAGGGGTTGATGATGGGCACTTAGTTGAATAGTGACCTTCCCGACCGCACTTAAAGCAGGTTACTGGCTTTCCTTTACACTCCCCAGTGTGATTCCTTCCACATATGTTACAGGCTGGCAATGGGGGTCGAGACTGGTTGGGATAGGACATTCTTAACTTCTGGCCGCCCTGGCTCGCACTCATACTCATTGGCCGCTTAAACCCAGTGTTCCTTCCTGGTAGGGACACTGCTCCTCGATTAAATCTAGTTGGGAAGCTCCTTCCTGCGGAACCTCCACCCATGCTCATACTTTTCCTCTTTATTCCTTTCTTCTCTCTTTCCTTCTGTATTTGTTCACTTCCGACTTCTACAATCGTTGCCTTTTGCACCAGAGTGGCATAGTCCGTAAGCTCAAGGATTGCCACCCTATTCTGAATCCACGGTTTCAGTCCCTGCTGAAACCTCCTAGCTTTCTTTTCCTCGGTGCTCACAAACTCCAGCACAAACCTTGATAACTCAGTAAATTTCACTTCGTACTCTGCTACAGACAAGTTATTCTGCTTTAGCTCCAAGAACTTGAGCTCCATCTGGTTTTCCATAAACCTCGGGAAATACTTTCCCAGAAACAACTGACTAAATCTCTCCCAGGTTATAATAGCATCTGTCTCCATGTTTTTCTTGGCCTCCCACCAGTAGTTAGCTTCTCCTTTCAGAAGGCAGGTAGCAAATACAGTCTTCTGTGCCTCATCGGTACTCAAAATCTCAAAGGATTTCTCCATTTCCTTTAACCATGCCCTTGCCTCAATTGGGTCAGCTGATCCGTGGAACTCAGGGGGCTTAAGGGACTTAAAAGCCCTGAAAGAGTTTGCCACTGCATTGTTACTTCCTTGAGGGGGTGGGTTGGGTTGACGTTCCAAATTCTGCCTTAGGAGTTGCATGAACTGGCCCATGGGATCCATGCCTGGGTTTGGTACTGGTTGCTCAACCTCAGTTTCTCCTTCTTCAGCCTCTATCTCAAATCCCTCAACATCATATGTTTCCTCTTCCTCTTCATACAGGGAGTCATCCTATTCCACATAATCCTCATCTTCCTCTTCACTTTATTCCTGGTTCCTATCATCCTGGTTATGGCTTCCCTGGTCCTCAGATCCAGGGTTCGCCCTAGTTCCAATCTTTCTTGGCGGCATGATTCTGATAATAAAAAAATTATTGGGAAATTCAACGTTAGGTCACAATCATATACAACATTGTGCCTTGCACAGCTTCATAATGGGGAGAACGTATATCACAATTCTATTATTTTATGACAGTTCTAATACGAAGTGCAGTAATAATAATGATAAAAACAGTGACCTCGTCACTAAGGAACTGAACCGAAACGAAACAAATATATACATAATGCGAGAAATACATAGTTTGATCTGGTCAAAAGTACAACAGTGCTACAGTCATCTGTCCCAAAAGTGATACACAAGAGTCTATCTGTCTAGTCAGAAAAAGGGATGCTATATACAAGTTAACTATCCCGGAAAATTGGCTCTTACTAAGGCCTCGGCTAACTAGACAACTAGACTATTCCATCGTCAGTCCTGAATCATACACCGGAGCGGGTCAGCTCCCATACCCTTTCTATCGCACGACGGAAGATATAGTCGGCCTGCCGCCTGGAGATCCTACCATGTCTGTCCCCCTGGAGAGATCTGAGTCTCGCTCGGGACGTGAGCTCTATCCCCGTAAGCTCCCTCCTCAAGGATCGGGGTATAGAAGCCCTAGTCTCATAAGCTCGGGTACGCCTACCCGCCCTCTCCGCATCCAACTCCCTCCTGGCCTCATCCAGTCGGGCCTCGGCAACAGCCACTCGGGTCCTCCTCATCTGAAATAGCAATGACCTCCGTCTCTGACTCCTCTGAGGGGTCCTCCTCATCCTCCTCCATCTCAGGCTCCTCCTGATCCTCAACATCTAGCAGTGCCTCATCATGCTCACGCTCGAACATCTCAGGGTCCTCTATCTCAGGCGCCTACACATTAAACGAGCTAAGTTACTATCATGATACTTATAAGGGTTCCCGTAAGGGTTTTAACTGTCAGCACTACTTTAAGTAGTTTGACCATGAACTTGGCAAGAGTTCTTATTATCTTTGTGAGTTTATTATTATATCGTCGCATCATCTCTGAGGTTTATAACGCTTAGCTCTGATACCATTTCTGTAACACCCCCAGATCCGGGGTCGGGGATTCGAGTCGTCACGGTCTTTCTTTCCACAATATCACTTCACTTAATTAATAATAAATAACCTTATGCTGTGACCCCACACTACCACACACCACAACCCGTTATAGTCTCAGAGATGAAATTGAAATAAGTACAAGTCTTTGAATCCACAATTTAAAAGTTATTACAACCCAAAATGATTACTTGATAATTTACGGTTAATTGCCATTATCTGCCACAAGTTATAATTATACATAATTTGATTCTCAAAAGTAGAGTGTCTGATCTACCAATAGATCTACCTCTGTAGCTATAGTAGCTACAACATCATCGGGAAGACGCGGGATGCTTCCCACGCGCTTGCGCTGGGTCTGCTGGAGTCTGGCCATCTTTCCTAACTGTTGTTGTGTGATGAAGAAATAAAGCAAGAGTGAGCCTTACAGCTCGCAAGATAATATATAGTGATAACAATAATATAAGTATCTAAATGGATACTTACTAGAATCTTTTATCATGTGTAAGATAATTACTTACTAGATATAAGTAAAAACAAGGGATGAAGTTACCAAATACTTCACTACACTTATATCATTTATAAAGCTACTTGAACTACCACTGTTCAAAGTATAATGAGCTTTCAACAGTTCATCACATAGATGAGACTACAAGACAAGATTTGAATAGATTAAATATTTGAAATATTATTAAAGGAAATGAAGTTATGATATACTTCATTAAGTTCTGATATATGTATATATATCCACATATACATCTTCTTTATACATTTCCTGAAAACCTCTGTCATGTAAAGTATGAACAGAATTGTAATATCCAATAAATTTGGAAAGGAAAAGAATTTTGGCATAAACCAGAAATCTTGCTGATCAGGCAAAGATACCAATAAGTAACCTTTTCTACTAGTAGATGGACGAATTCCCCACTGGTCATCACCCTGGTCGCAATAGGACCTTATGCTGGACTGCCACTCAGCCACTTATGCATTTGATGGACTCCCACTGAGCCACTTACACTATCATGGACGCCCACTGAGCCCATATTGCTTATGCCGACTCAATAGATGGACTTACTTCTCGAACGTTGGGTAAGTAATCAATTCATTTACCAAAACTGCAACCTTGTTGCGAATATAAAATACACCACAGAGCCGGATCCCTCAGGTTTTGAGCGAGTATTTAAATCCCCTTAAAAAGGAAGATCTTAAATATAAAAATAAGTTTTGGGATCCGCTCTAACTTTTAAAAATCATTTTGAAGACTCGAAAACACTTTAAAGAGTGTTTGGAGTAATGCTGATTTAATGAAGTAAATCAGTCCCAATATATTTAGAAAATGTCTGAATATTATTATTTAAATAATATTCCCATAAAGAATAATCTTTATACAAATAATTGAAGTAGAAGTTGTAAGACTTATACTTGAAATGAGTATTAAATAACCAAAGATATACTTATACAAAAGTAATATCTTTATTTGAATATCAAAAGTAAGTTTGATTATCAAACATTATTCTTAAATAAAATAAAGAATATTATTAAATAATAAGCGGAGTCATAATACCTCGAATGAATATTATAAATAATATTCATTAAATAAAATAAAGGAGTCAATACATCCTCAAATGACTATCCAATTAATAATCATTAAATAATATAAACTGAGTCATAAGCCCTCGAATGAATATTTGAAATAATATTCAATAATAAAATAAAGGAGTCATAAGTCCTCGGATGAATATTCGAAATAATATTCAATAATAAAATAAAGGAGTCATAAGTCCTCAGATGAATATTCGAAATAATATTCAATAATATAATAAAGTTAAAGTTATCGAATAAACCTTATTCGATTAATAGTTTTGAAAACTATAACCATATATATATATAAATATATATTATACTCGGGAACATCGACTCCCGGTTTAGAAATATGTTCACCTTTTGATCCCCTATACTAAGGGTAAATTCAAATACCGCTTATCTCTAGCATAGGTATTATGCAACTGTAAGCATTTTAACCAACAGATATATAATCCAAGAATATGAAATAGGCATGCATATATACCATATCACATGCTACAATATATCGCAAGAATTTGCTAATAACAAATATGCATTTATCGCAGGATCATGCATATACACATATACATCACAACAACAGTATAACGGGTAGAAAACTTGCCTGAGCGACTTGGGGTGATAAAAGGCTCGGGACGAGTCTGGTAACCTATAAACAACAAGTAAGTTGGAATTAAACCAAAGTCACTTGTAAATCTATACTTTAACTAACTTAGACTCTAACGCTTGTTTTGCGCTTATTGATTCTCTTAAGTCACTCGGGTACCCTCGGCTCCACCATTTTTAATAATTTAACCTTTTCGAGTTTTAAGGTGATTCCTTCGCGAGTGTCTTACCAACTTCCTAACACACTTACCATAAATGTTTCATACATTAATTAACCCTTTTTGGTCTTTAACCTATGTTTCAAAGTAAGGCTAGGGGAAAAGTTTCGTTCGCGAAACGCCGTTACTTGAAACGGTCGTTTCTCCTAAACCGTGCATCGGAATCGAACGAACTACATTTCAAAACGAAGCTCGTAACACGAGCTATCTAGACACGACAATGGTCATAATCTAGCAGGGGGTTCTCGGGTCCTAATGTTATGCACAAAAACATTCTAAAGAAAATCGGACGTTACGACGGCTATGTTTACGCGATTTCCCAATTTTAAACCATTCAAAAACCATCCCAATTCAACCTCAAATCAATCATACAACCAACATCCATCCTTATCACATCATAACAGCCCCAAGCAATTCAATTTTAACATTTATACTTATGCCTAAGCTTAACTTTAACTATACTTAAGTTCTTTTAATCAAAACAACAAGATTTACCATTCCATTTCAATACCACTTCAACCCAAACTCTAAACCACAAACATTAAGCTACAATATCACCATAATAATCAAAATCATCTTATTAAACATAGGAATCTAGGGTTTGGAGATGATATACCTTCCTTGAAGTGGTGGGAGGAGCTAGGAAGCCTTAAGAAGCTTTGAGAAGTCTTAGGGATGCTTGGATCTTAAAGGAAAACAAGAAAAATTCAAGTCAAAAACCTTGAAAACACTATTCATTGTCTTCTTCATTGATTTAATGAAGAAGATTATGAAAGAATTGATGGCTTAAACTCATGATATAGCCCTAACTATGCATAAGGATGATTAGGGAATTAACTCACCAATTTAGGAAGCTTGGATCTTGAGTTTTGAATTTCTCCTCCCTTTGCAATAGTAAAAGCCGAGAGCAAGCTTTGCTTGAATGAGAGAAATGATTTTTATGTTTTGATGAAAATGATTTGCTTGGCTTGGTTGATTGGTTTTATGTTTGTTTTAGTTAATTACCTATTTGCCCTTGATTTTGTGTGGTTAAAAATCCACCACATCTCTTTCCTTCACATGTCATGCCTATGTCATGTTGTGATGTCATCTTTCCCTCCTTGTCCTCTTCTCATTGGTTGGGTGACATCACTCTCTCTAATCCCTTTGCTTAACTTCCTAATTGTTTGCCTAATGACCGCTGATCTGTTATACGGTTCGCTTAACTTTCGTTTTCGTTTATCGTTTGAAGGATCATACCCAGGATCTTATTACTTAGGTTCCCATAACCTTTCTCAATACATTATATTCCTTTTTATGATCCTCTATTATAATCCTTTAATTTAAATCCTTTTTATCCTGTTACCTTATACTCAATTCTCTCCGTATCTAGTGTATTTCCGGGGAAAATCAAAGTGTTCGGAATTGGATTCTGACGATCTTTACATACACTCATATACCATATAGAGTACTAATAAAATCTCAGAATATCCATAACAGAACCCCTACATAGTGTGGCATGAAAAGTTTTCTCATTCAGCTAAAACACTATTCACAAGGGTTACAAAAAGTTCAAAATTTTGGGGGTTATTACACAAACATAGTCAAGGAAGTTCTAGACGAAAATGAAGATGTGATGCCACCGGAGCTACCTAAGAAACTTCCACCAAGGAGGGAGGTGGATCATAAAATTGATCTTGAACCGGGCACTAAATCACCGGCCATGGCACCATATAGGATGGAGCCCCCGAAGTTGGAGGAACTTCGGAAGTAACTCACGACACTCTTAGATGCGGGGAAAATTATGTCGTCCAAAGCATTTTATGGAACACTGGTCTTATTTCAAAAGAAGGCGGATGAGTCATTACGAATTTGCATTGATTACTGGGCCCTCAACAAGGTAACTATTAAAAATAAGTATCCTATTCCTTTGATCGCTGACTTATTTGATAGTTTGGGAAAGGCAAAGTATTTCACCAAGGTGGATATAAGGTCGTGATACTATCTAGTAAGAATCACCAAGGGAGACGAGCCGAAAACCGCATGTTTGACCCTCTATAGCGCCTATGAGTGGCCCTCGGCTGTAGCACGAAACGACAATGATTCAAAAATAAGAACTACTTTCTACCATGTTGGAAGGCTTTGACCGACACAAGCCCGTTGTGTCATTGGCCAATTACTACTTGATATTATTTAATTTTAGAGGGATTATATTATGTTACAATCATAATCTTATTATAAAGAGATTCTTCCTTTTAAATTAAATATTTCAAATCAATAATCGATAATCAGATGATTCCCAGATCGGGTGGAGCATTGTCAAGAGGCGTCACTTAATAACCCTTTCTTAGAGATAGAAATCTGTTGTTGACAGAATCATCCTTTCTCTCAATTTTGAAAATTCATATTCAATTACGTGTTTCATAAACACAAGAATCTCATGATTGTATTCATAATATTATTTTTAAGGCAAGAAACGATTCCTGTTCTACATTTTCTAGAGCACGCCTTATATTGATTTAAGTTCACCTAAATCTATCATCGCATGGTAAACATAGGCATATATCTCATATATAAAATTAAATAAACAAGTAAATGTAAAGTGCAATAAAGTAAATGTGTTTGGTTATGGCCCCATCCTATGTGATCTTTATCAAGCTCATGATAAAGATCAAGGTCAATCTAATATGGTGATGGAAATAAATACAACTATTTATTACATAAGTCTTCTTCTTTGTTTAGACTTCTTGTATGCCTCGTCTTCTTCTTTGTATCACCTCCATTGGATAGCCTTCTTGAGTCTTCAATTACATTACATGATTGAAAGTAAAACCAATCTAATGAACTTGCAAGAATAACTCGAGTTATATTCGAGATTTATGATTACAAAGATTGACGACATGCAAGTCGTATTTAAAACCAAAACCAAAACCATTACACTAAGGTCGAAAGGTCATAACCATCCACCATGCTCATACAACACATAAAAGCATGTTAAAACACATAATCTGATCTTAACATATCATATTATCCATGATCTAATCATAAAAAAAATATGACAAAAATCAGAATCATAATGAGAAAAACATAAATCACTGTTTACGGGCAGTAAACGACGTCAAATGCCTTACATACGAGTCGTTGATAGATTTAGCTATCAGTTTTGTTCAGACGCTCATTTTACCTATGGAATAGGGTATTCGTTTGCATAAATCGGACACCAGACCCAGATTTCAGCAAATCTGCAGCAGCCAATTCAGAATCCGTATCTAATATGATTCTCATAATTAGAACAAACATAAATCATGTATATATCAGTATATATACAGATTACATAATCATCTTATGATTATACAACTCACATGAATATCATATATTCAAAACCATACATATATAAACATATTATATCAATATCAAATCATGGCGAATCACGTACATGCTCATATATCGAAAATAGTTAAACACATAAACGAATTAAAAACTTTTCGCAAGTAGCTCTGATGCCATTGAAGGGTTTTTAGCACATAAACGCAACGAAAACGTAAATTTAAATCTTAAAAAAACCGAAACCCTCCGCAGGATCCATGCGAAAAATAATATTTAATTTGTAGTTCAGTATGTTTACCTTAAGAAGCTTTACATTAATGGAAAGATGAAGGTCTTTAATAGCGATCCAAGAACCACGAGCGGAGATCCTTATCAGCTGCTCCTCAAGTGTGAAACACTCTACCGGTATCCACCAAGAAAAATGATGTAATGGAGAAGGAGGAGGTGGAGAGAATTAGGGTTTTGTAAAATTTTTAGGTTGAGACAAAAATAGGGTTTATAATAGTATATTTATAGGCAAAATTTTCAGCTGAAAATTTTCCCATAAAATGTTATTATTATTAACCCTTTATTATTCTCATTAATAATTAAAACACCTTTTAATTATTAATCCTTTTTCTAAACACTTTAGAAATAATTCTCTCTCTTGATTTAATTTCCAAAAATTAAATTCTTAATTAATAATATTAAGAACCTTTTCTTAATTAATTTATAATCAATTAAATCTCATTTAATCAATTATTAAATTTGCAAATTAATAATTTATTTCATAAACAAATAATTATCAGCCATTATTAATTAATTCCTCCACCATTAAATCATTCTCTTTTATGGTGTGACCCTGTAGGTTCAATATTAAGCCGGTAGTAGAAATAAATAATAATAAAACTATTTTATCATTATTTATATAAATTCTCTAATTCATTAAATATGATTAATTAATTAATCATATTTATTCTACATCGTGAGGGATACTTCTCAGCATATCGCGACTATCCGGATAATACGAATTCACTGCTTAGAATACCAAGAACCTATTCAGTGAGTAGTTACCATATAATTAATTCCTTCTACCCTGCAATGTCAAGATTAAATATAAGGCATGAAACTTGTGTCAAGCCTATCTTATTTAATCACTTGCTTTCCCATTCACTATGCTTAGTTCTATTTAATGTAAATTAGAAACTCCTTTCTAATTTATTCACTCCGGCCAGAGATTCCTGAACTAACATAAGTGGATCAGCATTGAACATTCTCTTCCTTCACTGGAAGGGGTAGATCCTTTATTGATCATACATTATCTTCGTGTACAAATTTCTATACCCAGTAGAGCCCTTATAATTGTCCCTTGAGACTAAGAACTAAACCAAAGCATAGTTCAGTGTACACAAGATGACTATGATGACCTCAAGTCTAAGGATACTTGTACAATTATCAATATGTGAACAACTGCTGATACGTGAGTGAACTCCATCAGTTGTTCAGCTGTGTGAGTCATGTTCAGTGAACTTATTCTATAATAAGCACCTACATACTAGCTATAGTGTCACCACACAAATGTCTATGAGAACAGACATCCTTCATAATGAAGCAAGCATAGTATATACCGATCTTTGCGGATTATTAATTACCAGTTAGTAATCCTACGACCAGGAACTATTTAAATTTAGAGTTATCATCTTTTAGGTCTCATTATTATGATCTCATCACAATCCATAAAAAGCTTTACTCTAAACTGTGGTATATCTTATTTAAACATTTAAATAGATAGAGCCCGCAATAAAAATAAAATAAGTCTTTTATTAATATCAATGAAATCAAAACATATTACATAAAAGTTATTCCTAAATCCTCATACATGATTGGACTTAGGACATATCTCTTTCAATCTCCCACTTGTACTAAAGCCAATCACTCTGCTATCTAATACCCATCTTGTCTTTATGACGAACAAAGTGACTTTGAGAAAGTGGCTTTGTGAGTGGGTCTGCTACGTTGTTATGTGTGTCAACTCTCTCGACATTGACATCTCCTCTTTCAACAATCTCCCTAATCAGATGAAAGCGCCACATGACATGTTTGGAATTTTTATGAGACCTAGGTTCCTTGGTTTGTGTTATTGATGTGTTGGTATCACAATACAACACAATAGGCTCTTCAATGCTAGGAACAACTCCCAAATCAGAAACAAATTTCCTCATCCAAACGGATTCTTTTGCAGCCTCATTTGCAGCTATATATTCTGCTTCCGCTGTGGAGTCAGCCGTTGTAGACTGTTTGGAACTCTTCCAACTAATTGCACCACCATTCAGAGTAAACACGTTGAAAGAGATATGTCCTAAGTCCAATCACGTATGAGGATTTAGGAATAACTTTTATGTAATCTGTTTTGATTTCATTGATATTAATAAAAGACTTGTTTTGTTTTTATTACGGGCTCTATCTATTTAAGTGTTTAAATAAGATATACCATAGTTTAGAGTAAAGCTTTTTATGGATTATGATGAGATCATAATAGTGAGACCTAAAAGATGATAACTCTAAACTTAAATAGTTCCTGGTCATAGGATTACTAACTGGTAATTAATAATCCGCAAAGATTGGTACATACTATGCTTGCTCCCTTCAGGAGGATGTCTGTTCTCATAGGCATTTGTGTGGTGACACTATAGCTAGTATGTAGGTGCTTATTAGGGAATAAGTTCACTGAACATGACTCGATAAGTTGAACAACTAATGGAGATTACTCACGTGTCAATAGTTATTTACTGAGTGATAGTTGTACAAGTGTCCTTAGACTTGAGATCGTTAAAGGTATCTTATATATAATGAACTGTGCTTTGGTTTAGTCCTTAGTCTCAAGGACATCCATTAGGTCTATTCTGGGCATAGGGATTTGTGTATAGAGATAGTTAACATCAATAGAGGATCTACCCCTTTCAGTATTGGAAGAGAATATCCTATGTTATTCTTAGTATGCGAGTTCTGGAATCTCTGGCCAGAGTGTATGAAATTAGAAAGGAGTTTCTAATTTGCATTAATATGAACTTTGCATTATGAATAAGAAATCATATGATTAAATTTGATAGGCTTGACACGAGATCCATGCCTTGTATTTATTCGGGATATTATAAGGGTAGAAGGAATTCATTGTACGGTAACTAGTCACTGACAGGTTCTTGATATTCTAAGCAGTGAATTCATATTATCCGGATAGTCGCAATATGTTGAGAAGCATCACTCACGATGTAGAATAAATATAATTAATCAGTTAATTATATTTAGTGAATTTTAGTATTCATGTAAATAATTAATAAAAGTTTATTATTATTTATTTCTACTACCGGCATAATATTGAACCTACAGGGTCACACCATAAAAGAATATTTTCTTTGATGAAATAATGAGAGAGAGAATTAGTTTCTAAATAGTTAAGAAAAAGAAATAATGATTAAAATAGTTTTAATTATTATTAAAGCATTTTATGAAGATAAAATGTGGGGGTTAATATATATAAAGATATATTATAAAACCCTAGGAGAGCCCTATAAATAGAATGAGATGAATGACTCATTCAATACACACACAATTTTGGTTTTGTGAAAACCCTAGCCTCCATCTTCTTCCTCTCTCTCTCTCAAAACTCCATTTTATAAAAGTTCAGTTTTATAAAAAGGTTCATCGAAGAGGATCGTTCTTGGTGGATACCGGTAGAGTGCTTCACACATTGAGGAGCAACTGCTAGCATTCCATTTTTATAAAGCTTCGATTCACTAGGTATGGTTACGATTCCTCAGTTTTTCCTTTTTATATGTTTTTCTATATGTGCGGTATATGGTTTTTACGGAATAAATATTATTTCACGCTTCCGCTCATCCGTAAATTCCTTCATTGGCATCAGAGCTAGGTTCTGCATATAGAGATTCATATAAAAAATTCAAATTTTTTTATGCATGTATGGATTTATTATGATTTTTGCAAGTTTATTTGGATTTAATTATGAATTAATTCGAAATAATTTTTGCATGAGATTTTGACTACTGATCTGGGTTCTACAAGTGTTGTAGATTGTCTAGGTATTTTTTTCATAATTTTGTGATGTGTAGATTATTTGTTATGAATTTTTTAAAAAAATTGTTTTAATTAAAATTCATGGAATAATTATGCATGTGAATAAATATGATTAAAATTTGCACAATGACCCACGGCTGATCTGGTATTTTTCTGCTACTCCCTGATTTAAGAAATCATATTATTTTGATTTTTATTAATTTATTAATTAAATGTTAATTAATTTATTAATAATAAAATTAAAATAATAAATTAATAAAGAGTTATTAAGGAAGGGAGTAAAAGAAAAAGGGGGTTACCTTTTTTGTTTGTAACGGCTGGAAACGGCAGGAGAAGAAGAAACAATCAAAAAAAAAAAACCTACTGTCGGCTGCTGCAGGCGCGTGCAGCTCACGCGGGGTTGGGGGTGTGTTGCGCATTCCGTGAATGCGTTACACACTGTTGCGCATTTACGGAATGCGTTACACACGTAAATGGCTCAACAGTGTTGTAACGCATTACGTGAAAGCGTTATAGACCTTGTAACGCATTACTGTAATGCGTTACAGCCCATCTGTCTTTTTAAAATTTGATTTTTGGGAGTTTCGTAACTCCGTTTTGGGCGTGCAATATATCGTTGGATTCGTTTTTCCGAGATGATCTAATGGAGTGGTCAAATATTTTTTATATAAAAGTTTTGAATTGTTTATATTCCCGAAAGTGTTTTAAAGCATGTTTTAATTATTTTAATTGCTTTTAAATGCTATAATAAATCCATACATCATTATATCAATGTGTGACATGATATTACTTGCATGCTTACTTGTTTATTTATTTTTATATATGAGATATATGTCTGTGTTTACCATGCGATGATAGATTTAGGTGAACTTAAATCAATATAAGGCGTGCTCTAGAAAATCTAGAATAGGAATCATTTCTTGCCTTGACAATAATATTATGAATACAATCATGAGATTCTTGTGTTTATGAAACACGTAATTAAATATGAATTTTCAATTTTGAGAGAAAGGATGATTCTGTCAACAACAGATTTCTATATGTAAGAAAGGGTTATTAAGTGACGCCTCTTGACAATGCTCCACCCGATCTGGGAATCATCTGATTATCGATTATTGATTTGAAATATTTAATTTAAAAGGAAGAATCTCTTTATAATATGATTATGATTGTAACGTAATATAATCCCTCTAAAATTAAATAATATCAAGTAGTAATTGGTCAATGACACAACGGGCTTGTGTCGGTCATAGCCTTCCAACATGATAGAAAGTGGTTCTTATTTTTAAATCATTGTCATTTCGTGCTACAGCCGAGGGCTTTGATTTCGAAATAAGAAATACTTGTCTATTACATAGAGATGTGTACATTGAATTAGAATCTAAAGGTCGTTACGTGCTACAGCCGTGGGCCGTTGGAGACTGATTCAATTGTATAAAATGTTGGGTTAGACTTGACTTAGAATATTGAGTTTGTCATGCTACAGCCGTGACTCAATTATTCAAGAGGCTAAAATTATATTAGGGAATAACATAAGATGTAATTGACAAGAGTTGTCTTCCTATTGAACATCACATGACGTTTCGTGCTACTGCCGAGGTTGTGTAATGGAATGTAGGATCCCTATTCCCACTAGCATTATGAATTCCTAATTTTCACTTAGGGGGTGTATAAATTAGATAAACTAGTGGGAGCCACTTATGAATAAAGACCCAATTCATATAGTGTTTTGAAATAAAATTGAATATTTGCTAAGTGTTGTTATGTGTTTATCATTTACAGATTTACTATATTCGTTATGTCTTCTGCACTTTCACTCCGGAGTATACTAGATGCTCACAAGTTGACTGGTCCTAATTTTGCTGACTGGCTTCAAAACTTGAGAATTCTTCTCAGGGTGGAGAAGCTGGAATATGTGCTTGACTCACCTAAGCCTACTGAACCTGCTAACGATGCACATAATGATGAACATGTTGTGTATCGTAAGTGGATAGATGATACAAATATTGCTCAATGCATCATGCTAGCTTCCATGAACATTGAGCTACAGAAGCAACATGTGCATATGGATGCTCACACTATCCTAATGCATCTACAAGAGTTGTATGATGTGGCAGGGAGGACAGCTCGATATGAGATATCGAAGGAGCTGTTCGGTTGTAGGATGTCTGAGGGATCATCCGTGAATGACCACGTACTTAAGATGATCAATTTGATTGAATGTCTTGGACAACTTGGTTTTGCCATGGATGGGGAGCTGAGCCAAGACTTGGTCTTGCAATCACTTCCGGGTTCGTTTTCACAGTTTGTTGTGAACTTTCACATGAATAAGCTGGATGTTAGCCTGGCTGAACTCCACAACATGTTGAAGACTGCAGAATCGAATTTTCCCCCTAAGAAGAGCTCTATTCTTCTAATTGGTGAAGGTTCCAATCCTAAGAAAAGGAAGAGGAACCCTTCCAAGAAGAAGAAAATAGGTGAAGAAAAGCCGGTTCTACCAAAAGCTGAAGACCCCAAGAGCAAAGTTGTTTGCTTTCACTGTAACAAGGTGGGGCACTGGAAGAGGAACTGCAAGGTTTACCTTGCGGAGTTGAAGAAGAAGAAGGGGAGTGAGACTACCGCTTCTGATTCAGGTATGTTCATGATAGAAATGAATATGTCATTAAGTCAAATTTCTACTTGGGTATTAGATACCGCCTGTGGTTCTTACATCTGCAATTCATTGCAGGGACTAAGGAGAAGTAGGACTCTTGAGGAAGAGGAGGTGATTCTACTGATAGGAAATGGAGCAAGAGTTGCTGCTGAAGATATAGGATCATTTCATTTACATATGCCTACGGGCAAAACTATTGTTTGAAATACTTGTTATTTTGTTTCCTCGATTGTAAGGAATATTGTTTCTATTCCTATGTTGGATTTGGATGGTTTTTCATTTTATAATTAAGAATAATGAATGTTCTATCCTTAGAGATAATATTCTTTATTGTCGTGGTATTTTAAATAATGGTCTGTATGTATGTGACATAATTTACTTCAGATTGAACAAACTAATAAAAGAAAAGGGATGATGAGAATCTCACTTTCTTTTGGCACTGCAGACTTGGTCATATTAGTGAAAATAGACTGCGAAAATTGCATAAGGAAGGGTTACTTGACCCCTTTTGATTTTGAATCATATCCTACATGCGAGTCTTGTCTATTGGGTAAAATGACCAAATCTCCATTTAGTGGACATGGAGAGAGGGTTGCAGATTTGCTAGGATTGGTACACACAATGTATGAGGACCAATGTCTACGCAAGCCATGGGTGGATTTTCATACTTCATTACTTTCATAGATGATAGATCTAGATTCGGATATGTGTTTGATGAAACACAAGTCTGATGCCTTTGAAAAGTTCAAAAAGTATAAGTATGAAGTGGAGAAACAAACCAAAAATGGTATTATAACTCTTCGATCAGATCGAGGTGGTGAATACTTGAATGGAGAGTTTCTGGATTATCTCAAAGAAAAGGGTATAGTCTCCCAGTGGACTCCTCCAGATTGGTATCTGAAAGGAGAAATCGAACTTTGTTAGACATGGTTCGGTCCATGATGAGCTATGCGAATCTTCCAGTATTCTTATGGGGTTATGCATTGGAAACCTCAACATATTTACTGAATAAGGTGCCTTCTAAATCTGTCCCTAAAACTCCATATGAGATATGGAAAGAAAGGAAACCGAGTCTTAAACACGTTAAGATTTGGGGATGTCCAGCTTATGTCAAGAAAGTTGACCCAGATAAGCTGGAATCTCGATCCGTAAAATGTAGTTTTGTGGGATATCCTAAAGAGACTTTAGGGTATTACTTTTACACCGATCATAGGGTGTTTGTCTCCAGACATGCTACTTTCTTGGAAAAGCAGTTTATCCTTGAAGGAAACAGTGGGAGCAAAATTGAACTTGATGAAGTTCAAGAAGCACAAACTACTACGAATCAAGTGGAAACACCTGTTCAGACTGAACAACCTTCTGTGGAACAGCCCATTCGTAGGTCAGGGAGAGTGTCTCGCCAACTTGAGAGGTATTATGGCCTTGTCATTGAGAATGACAATGAGTTGTCAATCATTGATGATGACGACCCTATGACCTATAATGAGGCTATGAGTAGTGTTGACTCAGAGAAATGGCAAAGTGCCATGAAATCCGAAATGGAATCTATATATACGGTATACAAAAGAAAGATTAGAGCAGATGGCCAGGTGGAGACCTTTAAAGCCAGGCTTGTTGCAAAAGAATTCAAACAAAGGCAATGGATTGACTTTGATGAAACCTTTTACCTGTAGCCCTGTTAAAATCAGTTCGGATTTTGCTTGCGATTGCTGCTTACTACGACTATGAGATCTGGCAAATGGCCAGATGGTTTTCTTTCCAAGGGAAATGAAAACCTAGTGTGTAAGCTGCTGCGAACCATATGTGGTTTAAAGCAAGCTTCTCGTAGATGGAACATCCGTTTTGATGAGACAATCAAAGAGTTTAGTTTTATCAAAAATGTAGATGAACCATGTGTCTACAAAAGGGTTAGTGGGAGCGCGGTAACATTTCTTGTATTGTATTGAAAGAGAGTTGACACACATAACAACATAGCAGACCCACTCACAAAGCCACTTTCTGAAAGTCACTTTGATCGTCATAAAGACAAGATGGGTATTAGATACCAGAGTGATTGGCTTTAGTACAAGTGGGAGATTGAAAGAGATATGTCCTAAGTCCAATCACGTATGAGGATTTAGGAATAACTTTTATTTAATCTGTTTTGATTTCATTGATATTAATAAAAGACTTGTTTTGTTTTTATTACGGGCTCTATCTATTTAAGTGTTTAAATAAGATATACCATAGTTTAGAGTAAAGCTTTTTATGGATTATGATGAGATCATAATAGTGAGACCTAAAAGATGATAACTCTAAACTTAAATAGTTCCTTGTCATAGGATTACTAACTGGTAATTAATAATCCGTAAAGATTGGAACATACTATGCTTGCTCCCTTCAGGAGGATGTCTGTTCTCATAGGCATTTGTGTGGTGACACTATAGCTAGTATGTAGGTGCTTATTAGGGAATAAGTTCACTGAACATGACTCGATAAGTTGAACAACTAATGGAGATTACTCACGTGTCAATAGTTATTCACTGAGTGATAGTTGTACAAGTGTCCTTAGACTTGAGATCGTTAAAGGTATCTTATATATAATGAACTGTGCTTTGGTTTAGTCCTTAGTCTCAAGGACATCCACTAGGTCTATTATGGGCATAGGGATTTGTGTATAGAGATAGTTAACATCAATAGAGGATCTACCCCTTCCAGTATAGGAAGAGAATATCCTATGTTATTCTTAGTATGCGAGTTCTGGAATCTCTGGCCAGAGTGTATGAAATTAGAAAGGAGTTTCTAATTTGTATTAATATGAACTTTGCATTATGAATAAGAAATCATATGATTAAATTTGATAGGCTTGACACGAGATCCATGCCTTGTATTTATTCGGGATATTATAAGGGTAGAAGGAATTCATTGTACGGTAACTAGTCACTGACAGGTTCTTGATATTCTAAGCACTGAATTCATATTATCCGGATAGTCGCGATATGTTGAGAAGCATCACTGACGATGTAGAATAAATATAATTAATCAGTTAATTATATTTAGTGAATTTTAGTATTCATGTAAATAATTAATAAAAGTTTATTATTATTTATTTCTACTACCGGCATAATATTGAACCTACAGGGTCACACCATAAAAGAATATTTTCTTTGATGAAATAATGAGAGAGAGAATTATTTTCTAAATAGTTAAGAAAAAAAAATAATGATTAAAATAGTTTTAATTATTATTAAAGTATTTTATGAAGATAAAATGTGGGGGTTAATATATATAAAGATATATTATAAAACCCTAGGAGAGCCCTATAAATAGAATGAGATGGATGGCTCATTCAATACACACACAATTTTGGTTTTGTGAAAACCCTAGCCTCCATCTTCTTCCTCTCTCTCTCTCTCAAAACTCCATTTTATAAAAGCTCAGTTTTATAAAAAGGTTCATCGAAGAGGATCGTTCTTGGTGGATACCGGTAGAGTGCTTCACACATTGAGGAGCAACTGCTAGCATTCCATTTTTATAAAGCTTCGATTCACTAGGTATGGTTACGATTCCTCAGTTTTTCCTTTTTATATGTTTTTCTATATGTGCGATATATGGTTTTTACGGAATAAATGTTATTTCACGCTTCCGCTCATCCGTAAATTCCTTCACACGTACCCTGACATGGATTTGCTATCACTTTCTAATTGAAAAGTAGAGTCAGTATAACCCCCTATTTTCAACTCAGATTCACCAACAAAAACAAGAAAAATGTCCTGAGTCCTTCGCAAGTACTTAAGGATGTTTTTCACTGCTTTCCAGTGGTCTTCACCTGAATTGGACTGATATCTGCTCGTCACACTAATTGAATAAGCAACATCAGGCCTTGTACACAACATCGCGTACATGGTAGATCCTATTGCTGAAGCATAAGGAATCTTACTCATACGCTCTCTTTCCTCAGGTGTCTTAGGAGACATTTTTTCGGAAAGGGACACTCCATGGCTCATCGGTATGAGACCTCTTTTGGAGTTTTCCATGCTAAACCTTTTAAGCACTTTCTGGATGTATGTACCCTGGGTAAGACCTATCATTCTTCTAGATCTATCTCTATAGATCTTCATACCGAGAATGTAGGATGCTTCTCCCAAGTCCTTCATGGTAAAGTTCTTTGATAGCCATACTTTGACTGATTGTAGCATCGGTATATCATTTCCTATAAGAAGTATGTCATCCACGTACAATACAAGAAATGTTACCGCGCTCCCACTAATCTTCTTGTAGACACATGGTTCATCTATGTTTTTTGATAAAACCAAACTCTTTGATTGTCTCATCAAAACGGATGTTCCATCTACGAGAAGCTTGCCTTAAACCATATATGGTTCGCAGCAGCTTACACACTAGGTGTTCATTTCCCTTGGAAAGAAAACCCTTTGGATGTGTCATATACACTTCCTCCTCAAGTTCCCCATTGAGGAAGACCGTTTTCACGTCCATTTTCCAGATCTCATAGTCGTAGTAAGCAGCAATCGCAAGCAAAATCCGAATTGATTTTAATAGGGCTACAGGCGAAAAAGTTTCATCAAAGTCAATCCCTTGCCTTTGTTTGAATCCTTTTGCCACGAGCCTGGCCTTATAGGTCTCCACCTGGCCATCTGCTCCAATCTTTCTTTTGTATACCCACTTGCACCCAATAGGCTTAACACCTTCAGGCGCCTCAACCAGAGTCCATACTTGGTTGGTATACATAGATTCCATTTTGTATTTCATGGCACTATGCCATTTCTCTGATTCAACACTACTCATAGCCTCATTATAGGTCACAGGGTTGTCATCATGAATGATTGACAACTCATTGCCATTCTCAATGACAATGTAACACCCCCAGATCCGGGGTCGGGGATCCGGGTTGTCACGGTCTTTCTTTCCACAATATCACTTCACTTAATTAATAATAAATAACCTCATACTGTGACCCCACACTAACACACACCACAACCCGTTATAGTCTCAGAGATGAAATTGAAATAAGTACAAGTCTTTGAATCCACAATTTAAAATTATTACAACCCAAAATGATTACTTGATATTTACAGTTAATTGCCATTATCTGCCACAAGTTATAATTATACATAATTTGATTCTCAAAAGTAGATGGTCTGAACTACAATGGATCTACCTCTGCAGCTATAGCAGCTACAACATCATCGGGAAGACGCGGGACGCTTCCCACGCGCTTGCGCTGGGTCTGCTGGAGTCTGGCCATCTCTCCTAACTGTTGTTGTGTGATGAAGAAATAAAGCAAGAGTGAGCCTTACAGCTCGCAAGATAATATATATAGTGATAACAATAATATAAGTATCTAAATGGATACTTAATAGCATCTCTATCATATGCAAGATAATTACTTACTAGATATAAGTAAAAACAAGGAATGAAGTTACCAATACTTCACCACACTTATATCATATATAAAGTTACTTGAACTGCCACCGTTCAAAGTATTATAAGTTTTAAGAAAAACACCCCATAGATGAGACCACAAGTTAAGACTTGAATAGATTCAATCTTTGAAATATTATTGAATGAAAAAGTTATGAGATACTTTATTTAGTCCCGGTATATATATACCACATATATATACCCCTTTAAACATTTCCTGGAACCTCTGTTATGTAAAGTATGAACAGAGTTTGAAACATCCAATGAATTTTGGAAAGGAAAAGAATTTTGGCATAAACCCGATATCTCGCTGATCAGGCAAAGATACCAATAAGTAACCTTTTCTACTGTAGATGGATGAATTCCTCACCGGTCATCACCCTGGCCGCATTAGGACCTCGCGCTAGACCGTACCCCGGCCCCTCACGCGTTGATGGACTGCCACCCAGCCACTTACACAATAATAGACCGTACCCCGGCCTGTCGCTTATGCCGACTCAATGAGATGGGCTTACTTCCCGAACGTTGGGCAAGTAATCAATTCATTTACCAAATCTGCAACCTCGTTGCGAATATAAAATACACCACAGAGCCGGATTCCCCAGGTTTTTGAGCGAGTATTTAAATCCCCTTTAAAAAGGAAGATCTTAAATATAAAAATGAGTTTTGGGATCCGCTCTGACTTTTAAAAATCATTTTGAAGACTCGAAAACACTTTAAAGAGTGTTTGGAGTAAGGCTGATTTAATGAAGTAAATCAGTCCCCAGAATATTTAGAAAATGACTGAATATTATTATTTAAATAATATTCCCATAAAGAATAATCTTTATAAAAATAATTGAAGTAGAAGTATTAAAACTTATACTTGAAATAAACATTAAATAACCAAAGATAATACTTATATGAAAGTATTATCTTTATTTGAATAATCGAAAATAAGTTTGATTATTAACACCTTACTCTTTAATAAAATAAAGAATATATTACAGCACATAATCGGAGTCATAGATCCTCAAATGAATATTCAAATAATATTCATAATAATATAAAAGAGTCATAAGTCCTCGAATGAATATTCAAATAATATTCAATTAAATAAATAAAAGGAGTCATAAGCCCTTCGAATAATATTCGAAATAATATTCAATAATAAAATGAAGTTTAAAGTTATCGAATAAACCTTATTCGATTAATAGTTCGGAAAACTATAACCATAATATATATAAATATATATATATATATATCCATATCCATATATATATGAAATCTACTCGGGATCCTCGACTCCCGGTTTTAGAAAATATTTTCACCTTTGGGTCCCTATACTAAGGGTATATGCAAGATACCGCTATCCTCTAGCATAGGTATTATCAAATGAACCAACAGATATATATTTCAAGAATATGAAACAGGCATGCATATATACCATATCACATGTTACAATATATCGCAAAAATTTGCTAAATAACCCATAGGCATTTATCGCAAGATCATGCATATACAAATGTATACATCACAACAACAGTATAACGGATAGAATACTTGCCTGAGCGACTTGGGGGTGATAAAGGCTCGGGACGAGTCTGATAACCTATAAACAACAAGTAAGTTGGAATTAAACCAAAATCACTTGTAAATCTATGCTTTAACTAACTTAGACTCTAATGCTAGTTTTGCGCTCACCGATTTGCTTAAGTCACTCGGGTACCCTCGGCTCCACCATTTTTAATAATTTAACGTTTACGAGTTTTAAAACGATTCTTTCGCGAATGTCTTACCAACTGCCTAACACACTTACCATAAATGTTTCACACATTAATTAACCCTTTTTGGTCTTTAACCTACATTCCAAAGTAAGGCGAGGGAAAAAGTTTCGTTCGCGAAATGCCGTTACTTGAAACGGTCGTTTCTCCTAAACCGTAAATCGGAATCGAACGAACTACATATCAAAACGAAGCTCGTAACATGAGCTATCTAAACATGGCAGTGGTCACAATCTAGCAGGGGGTTCTTGGGTCCTAATGCTATGCACAAAAACAGTCCAAAGAAAATCGGACGTTACGACGGCTATGTTTACGTGATTTCCAAATTTTAACCCATTCACAAACAACCCAAATCAACCTCAAATCCACCATACAACCATCCTCCATCCTTATCACATCATAACCACCCCAACCAATTCAATTTAATCTTTCATACTTATGCTTAAACTTAACTTTAATCATTCTTAAGTTCTTTTAAATCAAAACCACAATAATTACCATTCCATTCACTACCATACCAAATCTCAAACTCTAAATCATAACAACAAGATACAATATCAACCCACTACTCAAAATCACCTTATAATATATATGAACCTAGGGTTTGGAAATGGTATACCTTCCTTGAAGTGGTGGGTGGAGCTAGGAAGCCTTAAGAAGCTTTGAGAAGCCTTAGGAAAGCTTGGATCTTCAAGAAAAACAAGAAAAAGTTCAAGTTAAAAACTTGAAAACACTATTCATTGTCTTCTTCCTTGATTAAATGAAGAAGTTAGAGAAAGAATTAATGGCTTAAACTCATGATATAGCCATAACTAAGCATAAAGATGATTAGGGAATTTTCTTACCAATTTAGGATGCTTGGATCTTGATTTTTGAAAAATCTATGCCTTTAAAATGTAAAAAGCCGAGAGCTCCTAAGAACAAATGCCTTGGTTGTTTTTGATTTTTGATGAAATGATTTTGCTAGCTTGGTTGGCTTGATTTGTATTTGATTTAGTAAATTACTACCTTGCCCTTGAATTTGTGTGGTCCTTATTCAACCACACCTCCTTCCTTCCCATGTCATGCTTACCTCATCCTCATGATGTCATCCTTCCTTCCTTGTCTTCTTTCTATTGGTTGGATGACATCATTCCCACTAATCCCTTTGATTAACTTCCTAATCGTTTGCCTAATGACCGCTGATCTGTTATACGGTTCGCTTAACTTTCGTTCTCGTTTATCGTTTGAAGGATCATACCCGGGATCTTATTACTTAGGTTCCCTTAACCTTTCTCAATACATTATATTCCTTTTTATGATCCTCTAATATAATCCTTAAATTTAAATCCTTTTTATCCTGTTACCTTATACTCAATTCTCTCCGTACCTTGTGGATTTCCGGGAAAAACCAAAGTGTTCGGAATTGGATTCTGACGATATTTACATACACTTATATACTTCATAGAGTACTAATAAAATCCCAGAATATCCATAACAGAACCTCTACATAGTGTGGCGCGAAAAGTTTTCTCATTCAGCTAAAACACTATTCACAAGGGTTACAAAAAGTTGAAAATTTTTTGGGGTTATTACATAATCCATTTGCGAGTGCAAGACATAACAGGTTAATTGATTCATATGTATTCTTGATAATTCATAATCAAGGCATATTATCAAAGAAAGAGCCTCACAATCAAATGTGATCAACAAAAGCTATTCCGTCAGTAATCTTTCGAGATGACATCAAAGGTTTTCAGTACGGGACAAGCTATGCAGAAAAGGGATGTCATTATGGAATTTGAAGCAACTTCCTTGCTTTGGAATCAAGGCACAAATCCTCTTATCAGATAGTTCTGCATCAAAGGACAAAAATGTCAATTCAATGAAGAATTAGTGTCTCACCTGAAGCAGGAAGATTGAGAAGCTTGCTCTTCTTAGAGTAAGGAAAGGAAATGCTCGTATCTAAACTAGAAATTCTGAAAAGGTGAAGTCAATGGTTTCTACTGTAAAGCTTCATCTGACAAAAGTTTAGCTATGGCATTAGAAGCTCTCATCCTTGAACATAAACTCAAGGAACTCTTTTGTGAAAAGGGATTAGTGAGAGGACTGCCTCATCTGAAATTCAGAAGATGATAAATGTGAGGCATGTCAAAAAAGGAAGTCAAAGACAACATCACATCAAAGTAAAGATATACCTTAGTGATGGTAGTTGACTACTCTTATGAAACAAAGTTGTTGTTCGTGCATTCTCAAGATAAGACATCACAGATAGTGATTGATCATATCAGGAGATCAAACTGGAAGCAACTGTAGAGACATATTCAGCACTAAGAGCTCCGTGTCAAAATGGATTGGTACAAAGGAAGAACCAGAACTTGATTAAGGCTACAAGAGAAATATCAAGCTAATCAAGACTTCCTAAATACAAAAGGGTTGGAGCAGTCAATACAGTTTGTGACAAGTTAGATCAAGCCTTGATCTGGATGTATACATGAAGACCACTAATGAGTTAATGGCCAATAGAAGAAAATACTGGATAACCTCAAAGTGTTTGGAGAGAATTTTCTATAGTTAGGATATTTTCCATGGCTACTCAGTGGAGTCTACAACCTACAGGGAATTTATGGTTGATCAACCGAAGATGATTGACAGTCTAAGTGCATAGTTCAACAACTCCATGCTCCAAGCTATTAAAGGAGAAATTAATGGCATTGATGATTCCTATCCAAGCAGTGGAATGGCAGTGTATAACACAACTCATTACTTCAATGAAGCCAGTCAGCAAGGGTAAGGATTTTCAGGAAATCCCAGCAACAGCTTAGGGGGAGCAAAAGAAGGATCAACTAGTCAGACACAAAACCACATTGAATATAGAGGACACTACAAGAACATATATGCTGAGACAAATGGTTTGATATTTATATTAATCCCATAGTCTAGTTCTGAAGTGATCCAGATGGTGGAGTTATGATTAGCAGGGTTACTGAGTGTGAATGATTATTTCTCTAGTTCTCTATCTGTACAATAAACTAAGAAAGTTATAGAAGCTCTGATAGATCCGGATTGATTGGGTGATTGCAAAACAAGATGAACTCAATCAATCAGCAAGCAGATTGTAGGGAAGCTGGTATCCTAACCAAATGACAATACTATAATTGGTACAAGGATAACCAGAAGTCAAACTGGATGACAATGGCATTGTTATGAGGGATAAGGCCAAACTGGATGCTAGTTTATTATCAGGAAGCGGTATCTAACAGATAGCACCAGTGACGAGACTTGAGGATATTATGACATATCAGGTACCTAATGCACATTACACTTGGAATTGGACTCTAGTAGATGTGTACAAGTGCAATTCTGGTTGGTGAGTCAAAAGAGGAAGTCAATGCACAACAGTTCATGGACTTTGCAGTAGTAGATCAATTGAACTATGTATATCTCTTCTTCACAATCTCACTTCAGGTTGGTATGAACTGGTATACTACTCAAGCAATCGTTAAGGACATGGTATGACACTCTAACTGAAGTTACAGTCTAATATGAACTAGTAGAGTCGTCATATTAATAACTCTCTTATCACTAGGCACAAACATAATGTTATATATGTGCTCTGATATAATGATAATGTTATATGTTGGCCTACTAACAAAACTTGTGCAAGATTATTTGCTAAGTAATTGCAGAGTAGGTATGGAGGAGCATGTTGGAAAGGTTACAATTCTTTTTTGAATTACTTCAAGCAAGCCATTAGAATAATTCTTTTAGGAGCTCAAGCAAGCCAAAAGAACAATTCTTTTAGGAGCACGAGTAAACCAAAAGGATGATGGAAATACAAGTAAGTATAAGGATCTTCTGAAGATGTAAAATTTAGAAGATTCTGAACATGCCAAGTCTACTTACCAACAGAAACCATTAAAGCTTGATCAGTGCAACTCAGGTATAATGACAAGCTATAGAGGTATGACGAGCTCACTCTTTTACTCAAATGCTAATAGACAACATGTAATGTTCTCAAGATGCCAATGTGCAAGGTTCCAAGTGGATCCTAGAGAATCCAATCTTATAGCTATTAACAAGATTATTAGATATCTTAAGGGACTACCAACTCTTGGAGTAAAGTACCCTCAAGATATTATGCTTAACATGTTTGGCTATATAGAAACAGATCATGCAGGTTGTAAGAAAGATAGGAGAAGCATCTCTGAAGCTGTCAACTTAAGAGACAGGAGAAGCATCTCAAGAAGCTGTCAACTTCATGGACGAAGATTGATTTCTTGTTATGATAAGAAACAATCTCAAATCCAACAACTCTGTGAACACTCTATGACAAGGCACCTTCACACCAGGTATCATTTATTTCGAGAGCATGTCTTTTGGTCAAAGAATTACTTGCAGAAACATTTACTAAATCACTTGTTAAAGTTAATTTTTCAAGACTGGTTTATAAGTGTGGGATATCATTCATTGCATATTAGTTGGAAATCCCATCTATAAGGAATTCTTAATATAAGTTCACAAGTATTAAATCTTCAATATTTAAAGGACTTGTGAATTTATCAGTAATCCAGTAACTCGTACTTAGTGCTGCTATCTTGATTATCATGATTACAATGTCATATACATTTGTGGTAGTTAAGTATTATAGCATTAAGTTTGAATACTATTTTAATTGATTTAAATTATGACTGGAGACAATTCCATTCTATATCAGTCTCATAATTTAAATTATATTAAAATAATATGCAGCATAGTTATTTGTATCATGTACGAATAATTGTGATACTTTTAGTATTAGTGATATTATTTAGAATTTTTGTTCTAAGTAATCAATGCTTATTTCTAAAATCACTGATATTGAAAGTTGAAGTATTTTCTAAGTTATGTGTATAAAACTCTCAATATTTTATATGCTTATAAAGTATTTCTAAAATTACTAATTATCTAGAGAGTGATTGTCATGTATATAAGTCATATATCCTATTGGTGATTATTCAATGATAATTATGGAAATATTTAAGTGCTAGTATCTGACTCATAGATATTTGGTATTTATTTACCTATTATTTATTTTAGGTAGTTTGGATTATGGAAATAGAAGCAATTCAATGATTTTATTTGCTCCATAATTCAAACTAACTTAAAATAAATAAGCAACATGATTGATTGTAACTAAATCTGTCAACAATTGATATCTAGTATATTGATCGTAACTTATGTGTTATAAGTTAATTATGAGATTTTGGTTTTAGTGAATTTAGCAATGCTTATATCTCAAGAATTCACTGAAATCAGAATATGATTGTAGCATGATTAGTTGTATGTAAATTCTTGACTTATATCAGTTAATGATATTTAGTTAAGAGTTTAACTATGAACTAATTGTGAAGTATTAGTATTTGTGACATTAGTTAGAACTCCTCTAAGTAATCAATGTTTATCCTCAGTCACTTATACTAATATAAAAAGTGTAAAAATATCTCTTGAAGTACAACTATGGTCAATGAAGATTTTGCTTTATTAAAAGTAACCATATGTTGTTCACCTAAAATAATTTTTATACTTATTTGCAAATTCCTAAACACTTTGATAATAGATGCAATACTCAATGGATCAAAGTATATGGAACTTAGAATATTTTTCTAAGATTGCAAACAAGTCAATGTTGGTTAATGTTGCTTTATTTATCGAACCAATATTGTTTGAGATATTACAGTTGTTAGAAGTTAACAATTGTACGATATATGAAATTGAATGCTGATATCTTTTTGATAGATAATTGATATTTAATTCATTGATATCTTATTTTAATATTTAAAATAGGATGCAACATTATTATTGGTATCTAAAGTACTTGACAAGTATCAGACAATGATATATTGTTAATATTTTGTTGCAGATAATTGTGAGATTTTAAGTTCTAGTGAATTTATATGAGTTGCTATATCTAACAGATTCACTATAATTTGAAATTAGCAGCATAGTCAGTCTTATTAAGATTATTTATCAATAAACAATTTTGTTGATTATAATCTTATAAAGATAGATTATGGAGCTTTTGACATGAATGAGAATTGCTTAGACTTTACCCCAAGTGATCAATGCTTTTTCAAAAACTCATTCATATTGAAAGACAAAATCTTTCTTTCTCTTCTTAATACTGCTAGGTCATCAGTCTGTGTTTTATCAAATCACTTATCTTTTTAGGCATAAAAACAGACTTGTGCACTCGAACAGTTTTAAGAGAAAAATCAAACTTCTTTCTACATTGGTGATTGCTTATTTTATTAAAATCTTTTGAAATCATTATTGTACATCATTTCTCTCAAAAGATTAAATGCATAATTTTCATTCATTATAGATCTTAAGTGCATTTTATCTCTATATTGCCATATACTTTGTGATGCAGATTCAGCCTCTAATGGCATTCTTTCATTGATAGTCATGAGGTTGAAAACCCACAACTTCTATCCCAGACTATAAAGACAAACATAGAAACAGAACCAACCAACACTCTCTTACCACTAAAATGAAGTATGAATGAGCGCGAGGGAGAAAGTGCCTTAGTGCACCATATAAGGAAGGTTCTGAAGTCAACCCAGCAGCTCTGTCTCCTACAAAGTTGAAATAAATCAAAACTGAGACAACTGCTAGCCCCCATACATCTTCTCAAAAAGATGTAATGGCTGAAAAGGCACAAAACAGTTACTAGATTCATCCTCTCAACAAGGTGCGTCTATTGAAATTCGCCTGTCGGCCAGGGTATCCGATGTAGTGTCACCACCTCAAACATAAACAATCCTTGATGCACAAGAAAAGGTTACATACACAAAGGATGAGTTAACTGAAACAAGAGTTTCGACCATTTTAAGGTCAGATTCGATTGTTCAAGGTTCTTTAATGGACTAATTGCCTTTACAGGTGTTAGGAGAGGATATTGATCCAATAGCCATATGTCAGTGGTCAGTATCTACCTCCCCGGGACTAATAAACCTGGATGCATCTGCGGATAGTGGATCTGACATAGGTGCAGATCGAAAACTTGTTGACAATGATGATTACCTGATGAGTCACAAGGAAATGTCTTCACAGACATTAGAAGGAAACTTTAATTTTTACGCTAAATTCTTTGGATCATTGTCTACCTTCCCAGAGTTCAAATCTGGAACCCTAAAAGGGAAACTAGCAACTTGTAGATTATGACTCAGATTCATCTGATGAGTCTAACAAGGATGGGGATTTGTGAACTCCCATTGCACCACCTGTGACCTCCTTAAGGATGGCTAAGGTGATTTCCCTTGCAGGTACAACTGGATTTTGGAGCTATGAGAGGAGTGATACACTTGTGAGAATGAGTGTAAACATGAGTGGAGAGAAGAGTGAAACACTTGTGAGGTACACAAAACAGAATCACACACTCACGGTGAGGAAGAAAGAGAAAAACCATATCCCATTCCCTATCCCTAAACATGGTTCTTGATACTTCGGGTCTCGAATCTGTTTATGATTGGAACCTAACTCTTAGGGAACTAACATTTACAGATTAGATTAGAATACTCTGGGACCTTTCGGAGCTCACAATTGGTAACACTTGGTGATCTCACATTTGGGAGGTATAAGGAGTTGGGAAGATTGGTTAACAGGATGATCAACAGTGAAGTCATTCTTGCAGCATTTAAAGGGACATGGTTGATCAGATTATGACTTGTTATTTCTTTTCCAACCAAGTAACATATGAGAACTGTGACGCCCTCTAAACCTGGGTCAGTAGTTTGGGGTCCACAACACAAACACAACATATAAACATGTATATAAGATATTATTTGCAATGACCCTTCTTTACCTAACCACGGATCGCAACAGGTTAAATTATGAAAACAAGCCACAACCTTAATTTTTATTACATCGTACCAAATCCCGACTAATTTAACTTACAACTAATAATATAATGATTCTTACAATCTTACTATCTCACTACCGCAATAAGCTCCTGCTAGCTTGATCCACCTCAATATGGAATCCTAGCTCATACATTGAATTGGGAAACCTCGCTATCAACCGTATCCTTCTTAACTGTAGAATACATAAAAAGATTCGCAAGAATGAGCTAACTAGCTCAGCAAGTCACAATGATAATAATTAGGATTAATCAATGATCAAACGAGATGATTCAGAGGAATCAAGTTTATTGCTAAACAATCATTAGAATTGGACATTCATTTTAAGTTTTTAAAACCAAGGTTAGGCTGCTGATCAGTCACGCACTAACCCCGAGCAAAGCACACAACACTGCTCTAACTACTGGATCCAAGGCACACATTGGCCTAAATTGACCATAGATATGGTCTGACCACGAATCTGATCCATATATATATAAAAACTATCCAATTCTAAAGCAATTCAATATGATAAACAATATAATTCGATAAACAAGATCATAATCAATGATGGTTAAACACTTGAATAAAAACGTAAAGTAACTCATGGATATCTCAAGGGTATATCAATGTATGTATAAGAAACGGTTTTTAGTCTGTAAAATGATCAGGTATTGGACGGATACTGATTTTTCAAGGTACAGTTCTTTGATGTTATAAAGAATGGTTGGAGTATAAAAGTTTCTGTGTTTTCAAACAATTTTTGCTCCAGTGTTTGGTGTTTGGTAGTTATACATTTGGGGAGTGGTATCATATTTGTGTGATTTGGTATCCGAGGACCAACAAAGGATGGTTTACAAAGAACAAGGCTTACGACTCAAGATCAAGACAAATCAGGGTTCAAGGGTAAATAGTTTAAAGCACTTACAATATAAACAAGAGTTATTTTGAATAAGAGCGACATTTTATGAAACAGTTCAAAAATAATTACGATATATCTTGAAGAAAAGTTCGGAAGTACTTGCCTCACAGGGCTTTACAACTGTTACTGACCAACTCTGAGCCGACTCTGCCGCTCAGGCTTTAACGTCCAACCACTAGACCACATTAGATTCGACTTCGACACTCAGGTTTTCTGTTGAAACTCTATTGAGCTCATCGACTGACCACTACGTTGTCTTTAGTCCATCGTCCACTTCCAGGTTCCCGACTATAACCTACAGGGTCGAAATACCTCACGTTAAACGTCTAGGTATGCTTGACATATCCTCGATACCAATTTTTCCCAACGATATTCAAACCCGACTCGTAATTTTGTATATTATAATAACACACGCAACAAGTAGGGTTCACAATTTCGAAAATCGGTTCGGTGTTCATTTTCGGAAAATACATATACTCTTTATTTTACGAAATTAGGGTTATCGATTTGGTAAAATATTTCATCACATCGTACAACCAAGTTCGTATAAAACACACACACATATATATGTATATATAGTCTCTCGACGTCCCGATATTCATCGGATACGTTCCCATATTTACGTAATTCAGTTTTCCGGAAATCGGGCAGCGTCTCCTTTGTTTATCGGACTACCCATCAAAATATCAATCGACGTCAATTCAACAACAACAATCCAATTTAAACCACGATAACCAATCACAACTCGCAAATTTCCAATCACCGATACAATTTAGTAATCACAACCAACTCAATCATCACGATTCAATATTTACTAATTAACTATTTCGATCCAGAATAAAAACACAACACGACTTTTATTTATTAAAAAATATTAGGGCTCAGAATAAACATCACAGTCCACCGTTGGCTCGCCGAGGCTCATCGCCGACGGTGGTAAAATTCACGGGTACCCATACAAATCGAGTTTCCAACGCGAACTTTCACCGATTAAATCTAATTTTCCGTACAAAATTAATTTATTTCATGAATTGTAATCAATAATTCTTGCAAAAATAAGAATTAACAATTCAGAAATAATCAAAATAATACATCAGGCTGCAAATACAACATAAACACATCTCTTCACAACCTACACACGCTATACACGCGTGTTAACCACGCGCATCCAAAATATAGGCTGCCTTGCCGGAAAGGCCGACGGTAACCTGGAGGAACGAAAGCTCAGGCCACCAGAATAGTAATCTCTTACTGCTCAGGCATGTATACACACATATATGCGTGTATATAGGTGCTTCAGGTAACCAATCGGACAGAAAACGGAGATATGGCCGGAAAAGAAATGGGCCGAACTTATCGGAATCAGAATTGCGGCCACAAGGAAACCAGGGGTGAAACAAGAACGAAGTAACAGGGAAGGAACGGGAATAGGGAGAGGTGAGATGTAGGAGGAATCGAGAGAGAGATTGAGCCGAGAGAGATACAGGGAACAAATGGGGTTGTATCCGATATTTACTTATATTATTATTTTTTTAACATATTCTGCTAGTTATACGTGTCCGGGAAAGTTGTAAGAAATAAACACGTAGCAAACCTTATTGGTATAATCCTCTTGTTGCCCCATTCTGATCCGCCTTTCCCGATTTAACGCATTAATGCGCAATTCAATGAAACCCATAAAATTCCAAAAATAGTTTTAAAATATTACAAATATCCTGAAGTAAATAAAAACGTAAATTTTGAAATTTTAAAGCAATTTTTGAAACGCAATTGATACCCGCTTTAGCACTTAAACGAATCGACGCGCGGGTGAAACTAACTTCGAAAATTCCCAAAATAATTTTAAAATTCTCAAAATAATATGAACTTAATAAAATATAAGTTTCATGATTTTTGAAGATTTCCATAATTAAATATGAATTTTACCATTAAACACACTCAGAAAATCATTTAAAAATAAATAATTAATGAAATATTGATTTCTCAATTTTATAAAATCCTGAAAATAATCAAGGTAATTATAAAATCATAAAAACAATTTTAAATAAATTCTAAATATTTATGCAAATAAATTTGCACTAAATCCATTTTTTTGAAATTAGGAATAATTCAATATGACTCCATAATTAATCCTGCGGACAACCCGGTACTACATAAATTACACCTAGATAATAATCAAACAACACATAGTGGTCAATACCAATACATATTTTATTTATTTAATAAATTCCATAATCACATATTTAAATAATTCAAACATACACGAGTCGTTATAAGAACTCCTTCAGAAAACAACATACATTCCTTTTCTAAGGGGGAGATAAAAGCTTATATAATAGTTTGGAGGATTCCTCAACTAAGGGGGAGAAATAGAAGGAAGAAGGAAAAAGGTAAAGCACATGTACACTACACCAGGAAAAAGGTAAAGCACATATACACTACACCACACCATTATTGTTTGTAACTACAGATCCTATTGTACGGGAGAGGTGGTAAATACAAAGGTGATTTCCTAGTGATCAAAAGAAGTGGTTTGGTTCATCACTATTCTTCGTAAGGGGAGAAGCTATTTTCCAAAAGGGGAGTACCATCAGTTCTTATATGCGGATCCTATTGTACGGGAGAGGTGGTAGCCGAAGGTGATCTCCTTTAAGCAGTTGATTCTCATAGGGGGAGAAGCAAGAGAGATATGCGCTTCTCAACAGGAAATGTGGTTGTACAAAAGAAACTGCTGATGATTACTTCAAGACTGAGAAGTATTATCTGGCAGAGATTTGAAGAACCAAGGAAATGAAAATGAAACTACTTGAAGATCAGTTCAGTGCTAGAGGAATAAACATCTTTCATTTCAGAAACTCAAGAAATCTGGAAATGCAGTATTTGATCTAGAAAACCAGTAGCATTATTTACAAGTCCTGGTACATTACTTTTTCCAGTTGTTAGTTGAGTTATCGTCTCTATTTAATTTGTTTGTTAAGTTTAACAATTAAATAGGGGGAGATTGTTGGTGAGACTGCGTAGCTGTATGAACAGTTACGTGATAACTCAACACGATAACAACACCAGAACAGGACAGGTTAATAATACTACGTCTACACAAGAAATCAGGAAGAATGAAGACAAGGCAAATACAAATAATCAGAAGATTATAAGAAAGCCTGAAGTCTGTCTACAGGTCACTGAAAGAAGTTCATTAATATGATCATGCCTCAGTGAAGAACAAAGGTTAAAGACTTTCAGGGTTTCAGAAAGGTTGAAGATTCAGTATACAAGTGCTACTGGAAGATTTCAGTGTATTGACATTGATTGAAGATAGACAGTGTTTGAAGCATAGGAATCTGAAGAATTCAGTATAGACAGAGGTTAATGAAGACGTTGTCTAAAGTACCAGAAAAGATTCCAGTGAAAGTACAGTTGTTTATTGACAGTCAGTGTTCGAAGCAATAAAGTTAAGGCAAGCTTAACAATGTAATCAAGGCTATAATACGAAGACCTGAATCGGGGTTAGTCGCCTGTGAACCAGACCAGTTGCACTAGGCGTCAACAGCTCGTGAAAGGAATCTGGGTATTATTTATAGAAGGATTGTTAAGTTGAGGAACGTACTTGGATCGAACGTTTATATGTTAAAGTACGAGAAGAGGTGCGCAGGGTATACAGCTCAACAACACAGGGGACTGGCGAAGCTCAAAGTTTAATTGTTAAATTAAATAAATTATTTAATGGACTTTAATATAATTTATGTAATAAACTTAAAATGATTTATCTTATAAACTTTAAATAAGTTTATTTTATAAATCTAAATTAGTTTATTTATATAAGTTATATTTAAGTTTATTTTATAAATTAATTTAATTACAATTTAAACTTAAAAAGAAAAGAAACAAAAAAAAAAGAAAAGAGAAAAAGAAAAGAAATAGAAAAATAGAAAAAGAAAATAGAAAAAGAGAAAGAAAAGAAAAGGAAAACAAAAAGAAAAAGAAATAGAAAACAAAAGAAAAAAAATAATAAAAGAACAAAACAAAACATGTACATGATTGTACATGTGGTTGTTAAGTTCAACTAACAGGATTGTTAGTTTTTGTTTTTAGTATTATACACCACCTGGTCGCAACACAAGTGAAGGTTACTTGTATTTTTGTAATGAACTAGTAAAGCAGAGGTCGCCACAGAGCCCCCCCTTTGTCGCCACAGAAGGTTTGGTCGCCACACAGAGTACTCATTCTCAGCCACACAATTTTATTGTGTATAAAGTCTACACTTTGCAGCAGATCTGGAGAGTACTGTTTATCTTCTTCTCCAACAAAAAGAGAGCTGATAAAAAAAGAAGCGGAGATTTACAGAGGAGTTCAAGCTACTTGAATATCCGTTTAACTTCTCACCGGAGTATGTTATAATGCCCGATTCAATTCTGTATATTCTTAGGGGCATTATAATCGTTACCCGGTAATTAAATCCTAGTACAAATAAAAGCTAGATTATTGTATAGGATTTGATTTGTAAATTTGTTGTAGTAGCTAGAAACTTTATTATTCTTAGATTGTAGCTGATTAATTTATTACCGGAGTGTAGCAACACCCCCAAGGATTTATATACGAATATATATTTCCCCGAATATTTTGTGTTCCTCGTTTTTATCGTTCCAAACACTATTCCTCTCAAGAACACGAAACATTAACCGAGCACTAAATATTTTATCCGCTAAAGATTCGAAAGAATTTTTAATTTAGTGATTATCATATTCAACCCCCCTTCTACGATAATTCGGGATCTAACAGAAATAGTTTTCCTTGATAATGGAATAAATTGATATCTTTACTTGGAATCTTTGGAATTTCCATCTGGCATTAGTTTTATAAATGAAAATTGCTTAAAAGAGATTTTCAAAACAAAAGAAATGTTTTGTAAGATTAGTGAATTGGACTAAGACATAAGTCCCTTTCATATTTATAAAATTAGGCTTAAAAGTTGCCTAGCGATCCCAATTAAAATTTATTAGAACCCGGCGAGGTTCGGGATTACTTCACGGATGATCACCGGCAGTAATCCGTAGCGTCATAAAATGATTTTTGAGCAATGATTTGGTTTAAAATAATTTGACTTGAATAATGATGCCATCCACCCCAACTTCGAATTATGAATTGCTATATTGTTAAATTCTGCCTTATTATATACCTTGCTAAGCATTTGTATGGCGCCCTCCAAACCCAGGTCAGAAGTTTGTGGTCCACAACACACACACACACACACCATATATATACCTGTTTATAATATAATAATATATGCAATGACCCTACTTACCATAACCACGGATCGCAACAGTTTTAAAGTATGCCCACAAGCCACAACCTTATTTATACTACAATGTACCAAATCTCAATTTATTTATCTTATAATAGAAATTAAAACAGTCTTACAACTTTCAACATAAACTAAGCCAAACATCTTCCATTAGCTTATTCCATTGAACCTGGAAACCTAGCTCGCACACTTGTCTCGGGAATCTCGCTACCACCAGTTTCCTTTTTAACTAGAAGAAAACATAAACAAATTTGCAAGAGTGAGCTAACTAGCTAAGCAAGTCATATGACAATACTGAGATTAAACAATGATCAACTGAAATGATATAGGATATTAAATTCCTTAATAAGCAATGATTAGAATTGGATATTCACTTTTATTTTAAAAACCAAGGTTAGGCTGTTGTACAGTCACGCACTAACCCCGAGCAAGGCTCTCAGCTTTGCTCTATATACTGGATCCAAGGCACACATTATCCTATTATGACCACGAATCTGGTCCGACCACGAATCTGGTCCATATTTAAAAATAATCCAATTCTATAATATCAACATGATAAACAATATAAATCAATAAGTTGAATCATGAACAACATTTATCTCGAAACATAGGGTGATTCGTAATATCATGAAAGTATAATAAGGTAAGTATAGATTGGCTTCCAGCCAGGGAAAGAATCAGAAAGTAGAAGACCAAAGGTTTAGTGGTTACAAGGATTGGTCTTCTGTTATACAAGTTATAAAGGTTCGTATATTAAGCAATTTCATATCAAGGATTTGTATGTGGTATATATGTATTTGTGGAGTAGTATCGTATATGTGTGGTTCGTATTTGGGAATTCAACAATCAATGGTTTACAAATAATAAAGCTTACGGCTCAAGATCAATAAGAATCAGGGTTTAGGGTTAAGTACTTCAAAGTACTTGCAATATAAAACAAGAACTATTCGTAATATTTAACAACATATATGAAGAAAGTTCGAAAATACTTGCCTTATCTCAGTCCGCTTTCACTTTACTTGCACTCATTACTTGGTTCCCAATCACTGACCACTTGATTTCCCTTTTTACATCTCGCTTCCTCTATTAGACATCACACGTATTTATTAATACTACTTATCATCTCATTATATTCGTTACAAACTTCTATCTACCCTTCGTTCACCCAAATCCGACTTACGGATTATAAGTTACAAATAAAATCGTCAAACAATGCACATACAGGCATATTACCATCAATCTTATCACATCTAGCACATAGCGTGTAAGATATTTAATCAAAAGAATTTTCAAAGAAGATTTGGGGTTAAAATGATTTCCAGGTATTTAATACAAATTTTTGAATATTTTTCGGAATTAAAACAAATCTCTGAATCATTTTAAAATTAATAACAGGGTTCGAACACCCGAATCTGACTTTAAAATGATTTAATAATAATTATCGAGTTTTGAAAATAATTTAAATAATATTTTAACGCTCGTAACTATTTTTTAGAATTTTTAAATCAAATAAATAATTAAATCTAATTATTAAATCAATTAAAATCAATTATTAATTAATTAATTAATCATTTAACATTAAATAAATCGATAATTAAAATAATTAAAAACTAATTAAAATTAATTAATAAAATAAATTAGATTTATTTTTAAATAAATAAATAATTAAAAACCATTTTCTTAATTTAAAATAATTAAAGAATCATTATTCAGATTTTAAAAAAAATAAAAATATCATTTTTAAAAATAATTTAAACAGCAGGGTTTGATTTGTAAATTTGAAAAGTTCGGGGTTAAATCTTTAAAATGCTGAAAACCTGGGGGGTCAAGTCTAATTTCACCACCTTCTTCCCCCTTTCTTTTCCGGCAGTTACCGACGAAGCCATGGCCGCCGGCCCGAAGCTTCCCGGTGACACTCAACCTGCCCAAAACGGCGTAAAAACGAGCAGATCAACTCTATGTCACTGCAGCAAGCAATTTATTAAATCGAAATCACCAAGTTCACAGCCAAATGGCTGGAATTTCTCCCGCCGATTTCCTCTCTCTTTTCCGGCAAAGTCGACTCCGACTTCTCCCGTTAAAACGGACACCACCTTCGAATCCCCTTGACACGATCTATCCATTGATATAATTATATACTTCTCCAAAATCTTGAATTGAATCGTGGATCTCGATCAGATACAATAGACACAGGGACTTCATGACGGACTACTATTTCCTTCAAATACATGTGAACCAATTTGTCCAGTGAAAATCTTTCAATAATGGGCAAGAAATGAGCTGATTTAGTTAGTCTGTCCACTATAACCCAAATGGCATCGTGGTTTGCTTTCGTCCTTGGTAATCCAACTATAAAATCCATAGCAATGTGCTCCCACTTCCATTCTGGAAACTCTAACGGGTGTAATAATCCACTTGGTTTCTGGTGCTCCGCCTTAACTCTTTGACACGTGTAACATTTGCTAACCCATTCCACAATTCTCTTTTCATATTTGTCCACCAATAATTTTTCTTTAAATCTCTATACATCTTGGTGCTTCCTGGATGGATGGAATACCTTGATTTATAAGCTTCCTGTAGAATTTCATTTTTCAACTCTGCTACTGGTGGAATCCAAATTCTGGAAGAAAATCTGAGGATACCTCGATCATCCTTTTTGAGTGCATAACTCTTCTCCTACCAATCGATTAATATCTTGATCCATTATTTCCTCTTGACATTTCTTTATCTTCTCTAACAATTATGGCTAAAAAGTCATACTATACATCTTGCTTCATCAGGTTTGCAAATTCTGACTTCCAATTCCAAATTCTGAAATTCCTTAAATAACTCTTCAGGTACTGTTAACACATTAAATCTTTCCTTTCTGCTTAACGCGTCTGCCACCATATTTTCTTTTCCTGGGTGATAGTTAATCGTGCAATCATAGTCCTTGATTAACTTCAACCATCTTCGTTGTCTCATATTAAGTTCCTTTTGCGTGAATATGTACTTCAAACTCTTATGATCCATATAGATCTCACATTTTTTTCCATATAGATAATGTCTTCAAATCTTCAAAGCGAATACTATTGCCGCTAGTTCCAAGTCATGAGTAGGATACTTCTGCTCATGAGGTTTCAGTTGTCTAGACGCATATGTAATAACTTAATCATGTTGCATCAAAACACAACCCAATCCCTTATGAGAAGCGTCATATATTACAAAATTTCCTTGATCATCTGGAAGTGACAAAACAAATGTCGTGATCAATCTCTTCTTCAATTCTCGAAAAATTTCTTCAAACTTCTCGTTCCATATGAACTTCTCATTTATCCTGGTAAGCTTCGTCAAAGTTGTCGTAATCTTTGAGAAATCTTGAACAAATCATCGATAATATCCTGCTAATCCTAGGAAACTTCTTACTTCTGTTGGTGTTTTGGCATTTCCCAATTCATAACAGCTTCAATCTTTGCTGGGTCTACTTTGGTTCCTTCATTACTGACCACATACCCTAAGAATTGAACTTCTTGTAACCAAAACTCACACTTTGAAAACTTGGCATACAGCTTTTTCTTTATTAAAATTTCCAAAGATATCTTTAGATGTTTTGCATGATCTTCCGTTGACTTTGAGTAGATCAAAATATCATCGATAAACATAATTACAAACTTGTCCAAATATTCCTTGAAAATTCTGTTCATTAAGTCCATAAATGTTGTGGGGTTTGGTCAATCCAAAAGACATCACTAAGAATTCATAGCGACACTACCTTGTTCTGAAAGTTATCTTTGGTATATCTTCAGGTTTAATCTTTAATTGGTGATATCTTGATCTCAAATCAATCTTAGAGAAATACTTGGCTCCCTTCAGCTGATCATAAAATTGTCAATTCGAGGTAATGGATACTTGTTCTTAATCGTAAGCTTATTGAGTTCTCGATAATCGATACATAACCTCATGCTTCCATCTTTCTTCTTAACAAATAGTATCGGTGCACCCCATGGAGACACACTGGGCCTAATCACTGCCTTTTTTAATAGCTCTTGCAATTGCTTTGCTAGTTCCTTCATTTCAACTGGCGCCATTCTGTACGGGGCTTTAGATACTAGTTCTGTTCCAGGTGTTAAGTCGATCGCACACTCAATTTCCCTATCTGAGGAAGTCCTGGTAATTCGTCTAGGAACACATCTGGAAATTCATTTACCACGGGAATGTCTTCTAGTTTTGCTAGCTCCTGACTTCTATCTATTACATAAGCAATAAAATGCTCACATCCTTGTCGCAGTAACTTCTTAGCTTGAATTATCGTCAAGAACTTCTTTGCTTGCCTCTAACCTTTAAACGTCACCACTTTCTCATCTGGCGTCTTCAAGATTACCTTCTTATTACGACAGTCTATCTGAGCATCGTGCTTTGATAGCCAGTCCATTCCTAAAATAACGTCAACTCTCTTAACTTAAATGGTATCAAGTCTGCACCAAACTTATTACCCGAATCTCAATCTCACAGTCCGTACACACTTGCTTAATAAATACACGCTCTTCATTTGCTAATTCTACCGTCATAATCTCACTTAGAAGTTCAATTGGACAATTTAACTTATCAACAAAATCTTGAGAAATAAACGATCAAGTTGCTCCCGAATCTACTAGCATTTTAGCACATAAAGAATTCATAGTAAGCGAACCTGCCACAACATCAGTGTCTATGATAGCATCCTTCACAGACATGTCATAAACTCTGGCTCTGGGAGGTTCATTCACCGTTGAAGTAGCTCCCATGATTCTCAGTGTATTATTGACTGAAACTGGTGTTTTACAATCTCTTGCTATGTGTCCTGGCTTCCCACACTTGAAACATGCAAACCTAATTGATGGAACCTTTCCTGCCTAATTCCTGTTAGGTTGATCCTTATTTGCTGGCTCTCTGGCTGGTTGATTACGGCACTCCCTTGAATAGTGCTCCCTCTGGTTTCATCTATAGTAAACCACATTCAGCTTGTTGAACACTCCCCCATGCTTCTTTCTACATACTTGGCAGTCTGGTAGGGCTTGTCTCTGCTGGGTTGGCTGGTTCCTAGTGGCTAGACGATTTCCTTGTCCTCCGTCACCTGCATTCTGCATTCTGAAATTAAAATGCCTTCCGGGCTGGAACTTTCCTTTCCTCAGATTAAAATTTGGAAATTTCTCTACTCGGGACTGTCCTTCGCTTCCCTCAAACTTCCTTTTTCTTACTTTCCTTCTCCTTCTGTGACATTTCACTTTTCGTCTCTACAATCATAGCCTTCTGCACAACTCCCGCATACGTATCCAATTCAAATATGGCCACCTTCCCTCGGATCTATGGCTTAAGACCTTGCTGGAACCTCTTAGCTTTCTTCCTATCAGTGTCCACATATGATGGTACAAACCTAGATCATCCTCAAACTTACTTCTATAATCTGTCACTGACATATTTCCCTGATTTAGCTGCAGAAATTTCAATTCCATTTGATCCTGAACAAACTGAGGGAAATACTTTTCTACAAACAACTCCTTGAATCTATCCATGCAACAT